>NW_015374392.1:26452-28501 GCF_001272555.1 Dufourea novaeangliae | reverse complement strand
ATTATTATTATTAATTTTAGTCTATCTATTAATAGACTTAAATTGTGACCATCCATTGTGCATACTAAGTTATTATTAATTCATTTTGCTCGTTGATTCTCTAAACAGACTTGGGGTACGGGCAGTGGTCTGTACCTATGGTACGGGCAGTGGGTCTGTACACTAAGACTGTTTGCCGATCCCTCTGGTTTCCATTGAGAAGCCAGATATCGGACGTGTTTAGTCTTTGCCTGGTAAGTAGGATTTGGAGAAAGACTCGTGCGTGCAAGGGTACGGAGTACGGAGTAGTCGGGACTGTCGGGAGGCTGCTCCGTAAACAGAGAATCTCGCTTGCACTACCACAGTGATGCCAGAATCGTGGGTAAACCGCGCGAGCGCTTACCCTCTCCATGCCTCCCGTGGGTATTTTACACAAGCATATTCTAGCCTGTCCGTGAGCTCTGCCCCCACTACGTCCTACTCGGCGACACACCAACACAAGCGTTTTCTACCTCTGTCCGTGTGCGCTCTGCTTCGGGTGTTCTCGGCAAAAGCCTACGTCACGCGTTTACGACGCGACGGCCGAGTGGCCCAAGCCAGGTCAAAAATCCCAAATCCCAAGCAACCTAAAATTTACGTCCTAAACGCGGAGAGCTGCATGATTTCTCTCACGCGTTCATGATGAAGACCCCGTCCGAAACTCCGTCCGAAACCCCGTTCGAATCCCGATGCGACGGTTTTACTTTTTATTTTTAATTATTGCATAATTTCATTTTGTAATATGTCAGTAAAATAAAAACTTCGAAGATATTGATTCAAGAAGCATTTTAAAAAAATGGGAGATGTATTTATTCCTCTTCAATATTTAAATTTTATATTACACAAATACATATTCTCTTATGTATACACAAATTATTCGTACAATTAGATGTTACCTTCATTCTAAGTATTACAGTACATACATATGAAAACATTGGAAGAAAAATCCATCACATTAATATGTTACGTACAGTAAAATGAAAGCTTGGAAGATATTAATTTGAGAAGCATTTTCAAAATCAGATTTTTTTGTTAAGCTGGTCCACGCATATGCATTTTGTTGATTTGATGTCGGTGAGCATGGATAATATGCATGTACATACAACACATCGTCTTTTCTTTTTGTCCTGTAAATAATGTCACAAGTGTTCCGTCCTCAATATGGACTTTCTTTACTCACGGTATATTAATTTCTTTGGGCGGCTAAAATGCTTCTTTCAAAATCTGGGAAATTCCTAACAACCCCTTTTGAAATAATCGGACAATAATGTATTCGGCGCGCGTATAATTGCACCTAATTCAAAGTCCCTTTACGTTAAAATGGTTTCTAAGAATACCGTCCTACTTTCCGGTATTAAAGACATTTCCAAATTATGTGTTACAATGAGCCACCGTGCAGTCTCGTTATTGCCTCCATTTACGGTAGGGTTGCCCGCGTTTCGAGCGTTTTAGTCAGATACGTTTCACCCTAAGCAACCCTATCGTAAATGGGGGCAATAACGAGACTGCACGGTGGCTCATTGTAACGAGTAATTTGGAAATATCTTTATTACCGTTAAGTAGGACGTTATTGAATTCTTAGAAACTACGGTAACGTGGACCAGCTGCAGCGGTTGTCGGAAACGCGTGCATGGATATGTATGGACTAATAAAAAAAAAAGATAAGTTTATTTTTTCTTCTATTATACCCATTCAGAGTTCAACTATGTGCTTATTTGTCTTCAAGTGTAGAAAAGCAACGAATCATTCGACATCGCATATCCGTGGACTAGCTATACAAATGCTTCTCAAATTAATATCTTCCAAGCTTTCATTTTACTGTACGTAACATATTAATGTGATGGATTTTTCTTCCAATCTATTCATATGTATGTACTGCAATAGTTAGAATAAAGGTAACATCTAATTGTAAGAATAATTTGCGTATATATAAGAGAATATGTATTTGTGTAATATAAAATTAAAATATTAAAGAGTAATAAATACATCTCCCATTTTTGTAAAATGCTTCTTAAATTAATATTTTTGAAC
>NW_015374392.1:0-24943 GCF_001272555.1 Dufourea novaeangliae | reverse complement strand
CCCAAGACTCCTTTCTAATACGTCTACTTTATAGCGAACGGTCGGAACAGAATCCGTTCACGACCATGGTCCCTTCTTAGATTTAACGTAGTTCACAGATTCACCGTTCTCATAACGTAGAGGGCAGTAGAAAATCCCTGACTTTTTACACTATCGGTATTTCAGAACATGACACACAAAGTCCCATAAGATGATAGGTCTATCCTATACCTAGTCGGTGCTACTATAAAACCCCAAAATTCTCGATTTTGCAATTTCCCGCGCTTCTTGAGCTTCCAATTTCGCGCGAAATTTAACTTTATTCTTAATGCGATTTTAACTAATTTTAGCAATTATTATTTATTTATTCATGGAAAATATGGTATACAGGTAATGATAGGCTTACTAATCAACGCATACGGACCATTTATGTAATTGTTTTCTATTGAAAAAATCGTACGAAAATGTAAAATTTACAATAGTATTTGTATAAATTCAGTAAAAGTATGCTTAAATACAGTAACTAATATTTGAATAAAAACAGTAAAATTAGGCTTAAATACTAAATGTAATTTAAGTTTATTTAAATAATACAGAATATAAAAATAGGATAAAATGGAATACAGAATGAAAAATTCTACATTATATGTATATTCTTAAACTAGATGGCAGTCGATTTTGAAATAAATGTAAAACGTTATAAATTTAAAAGATCTAATTATAACTTCAAAAAAATAATAATATTCAATTTATAAATTCGCGTAACAGAGGAAAAGCGTATAAAATTTCAAAAATCATAAGAGTTAAAGGCATGTAAAGATTGTACATAAACATTTTGCAGTAAGAGAAGAAGAATTTTTAGCAATCATCGTCAGATGTCACAACGTACCTGTGCTAAACGTGGCTAAACGTGCTTTTTAAATAAAGTAAAAAATTTGCTCAGTCCAGCGTACAGCGTAGAGCTCAGTCATTTGAAAACTTTGGAGAGCGTAACAAATCGTAGAAATGTCGAAGAACAACAAAGGGCAGACCGCGTTTTATTTCTTCATGCTCGATTGGAAAAAACAACAGGAGAAATTTGGAAAAAGTTTTCCGGAAGGTCTACGCGATGTTCAAAAGGATCCACAATTGAGCATAGATTGGAAGGTCAGAAATCTATTTTTTTGTACTCAAGTTATATGCTTGTAAGCAGTTTGATTAAACAAATGTTTATTTCACTAGAAACGTTGAAACAATAGAATAATGTTATTTTCCATTTAAATATCGTTAGTATGTTGATACTGCTCATGATGCCAAGTTATCATGAAAAAATGTTAGTATTATCATTCCAGAGGGGAATCAATGTTTTCATAACAAATGGTCCAGAAGAATTTTCAAGGTTACATACATATCATGAAGAATATCTTGTACAATGTATATTTCGGTTTATATATACACATATTGATACAAAATAGTAATTAATTAATTTTTTGATGTTTTACTGCATTCACAGTAACAAAGAAAACATAGAGAGAAATTGTTTCACATTCAGAATGGAATTACTCAGAAATTTTGTAATCAAAACTAAAGCCATTAATAGAAGTTGAAAAGAATTCGATTTCATAAACAGACATTATTAATTTCAGAATATGTTACCAGAACAAAAAGATTATTATGAGTCTAAAGCGAAGAACATCAAAGTTGAAGAACAACTAACTAAAAAAATAAACAGAAAAACAACTTTGGGAGAAATTGTAGACGAAATTCTTGCAGCTGAGAAAAAAGAGCAAGAGTTCCAGGAAAATATGTTGCAATACATAAATTCCATAATTGCGATAGGTATCCATCACCATTGTAAGTAACATTGTATTCGCTATGAAACTAATTTGTAAATATAAAAAAAAAAAGAAGAAACTCAAAGAGACTTAGTCATAATCCTTCTTCATTCCTTTCTTTCATAAAGATTTATTTATCAGAAGAACATAGAACAATGGAACAATAATACTACTGTTTATTACAGCCTTGGATCAGATGAAGTTCATGCTGGTACATGCAAACTGGTTTTACAGAAGAGAAGTAGGAATCAATCAATATGACTTCTGTCCTGCCGAGTTCGCTTTGGCAGAATTTAGCTTTGAAAGGGGCGTTGAGAATGTGTATCATGAAGTTGTCAGTGCCAAGATACCATTGGGGTGGAAGAGGGATGCGTTGGAAACTAGTCGAGAAACTCATAAAATACCTATTGAACATCCAGATGGACAGAGCGACTTTGCGTTCATGTACACACAGTTTGTAAAAGTTTTAGAATCCAACATGACTGGAGATAAGTATCCTCCTTTATTTACCACAGAAGATTTGGTACCAGCTATAGAATCATTGTTGAGGAGAATGTGTCAGGCTGCTGGCAAGTATAAAAAATAATAAATTATTATAAAATGATATTGAAATTATCGGTTTTGCTCAGTTGAAGGCAATGGAAAAGTTTCATTTCAGGCAAGAGTATGAACGATTTCACGATATATTCTCTGGAACAGCTGTTTACAGCACTGTTAAATGCTGCCACAAAAGACACGACGAAGAATTGCAGCATTCCTTTCGTAGTTGCCAAACATGAATTTGGAAAAGACACATTTTGTTCTGCAACTGGGCTTGAGTGTGATGTAAGTGTAGGAAATTTGTTGTCTTTAACAAGTTCACTGCCACGTCTACTTCGGCTGACTTTCCGTTTGCACTAATTGTATTATCTGACATTTCATTTTGTATTATATGACAGTTACCGAAAACCAATGTGACGGTGAATGTGTTGAAAGGTTCATCAATACGTACTGGAGTAACTAATTAATTTTTTTCTTTTCCTTTCAAGTTCCACAGGATTTTAGATTCATCTCAGCACTGTAGTATGTCCATAGTAAAAAGATGGGGCTTCACGATATGCGATCACTGTTGCTGTTATTTGGACATACCAAGGATTGAAGGTGTCCACTACCCCCTGAGTAGACCATACTTCAATTCTCCTAATTCAGGCTCCTTTGATATTCACATTAGCAATCTCAGTATTAATGATTACAGTAAAGGAGAGAGGCATCTCAATGAGTGGTGTAAGTAACGTAACACGTTACATGTATTCAACGTTTGTGAAACTAATTTGATAACAATTAAAATTTATATATTTTTTGTTTTTTTTTTAATGAAAATTTGTTTAATGGATCGATGAGATTTTCCTGATAAAAACGAGTCCAAACACGGTACAAATTCGACTCCTTTTCACGTATAAAAATTGTCCGACTGAGATTGTGTCTTGATTCATTTTTATAAGGAAGGTCTTGTCAGTCCGTTACAAATAATCCCAGTGACGTAATATAAAAACTATAGAAATTTTATTTTTCATGTACTAGTTCAGTAACTTTGTTGCCCGTAGTCGACGAACGACGAAAAATAAGCTAACCTAGCAGCCAAGTCGTAGGTTAGGACTCGTATGGACTCCTAGCACAAACGATGTATAGAAGAAGATATTTCATACGATGTATTTTTTCGGCCCATTTTTTTGGGACGACGTCGCCCAATTTTCATTTTAGTGTCACTACCCACCGCAGATTCACCGTTCTCGTAACGTAGAGACCGAAGAATAGTTGGTGCGGAATATTAGTATTTCTTAACAAGTTTTATCTTAAAAAATTGCTTTCATCGCAAATATTATATTTAATAAGATATTCGCAAATAAAAAATCAGAAATTTGTTATCTGCAAAATAGATAGTAAATGGTCTTTTAGAAAAATATGGTACCAAAAAATTGCTCCTGATCTGTTTTATAATATTCAATGCTCAGATATCTTAATAACAACTTAGCAATTGAAATAATGTTGTTGCATACATGATAGGTAGGCTATGACGAAAATGTAGCGTTTTATATATTAAAATATTTATTTGTTGCACGTAATCAGTATGCTGTACAGTAATACATTTATATAATCTTTGTATGTATAAGAGAAAATAATTTTTTCGGAAACAAGAAATTATTAAATACGGAAACATAATGGCTTACCAAGTAAATGTATGTAACAGAAAATTAAAAAGCAACATACTCAAAATACAGGGTGAATATTGACATTATTTGTAATTATATGAAAAAATTTTACATACAAAACTTCCGCGGTATAGAGGGGGGCATATTTTGACACAAACATTTTCTGCGTGGGTGAAGGCATAGAGAAGATTTCAAGGTCATCTCTATTTTTTTGAATGGAATGCTATGTTTTTTTTATCGCGATGTGATAACCGGTGTTGAGACGACTTCAGCGATCTATCATTGAAGGTCATGCAAGGCATAAATGTGGTAGTAAAAGAAACTTTCTTACATTACTGGCGAACGATATGCACACTTTATACGAAGTAAATTGGGGACTGTATTAGAAAGTGTACCACTAAACGTTCGCTTAATGATGTGGTTACAGCACGACGGGTGTCCGGCACATTATGCTCGGAGAGTAAGAGATGCACTGAACGAACTTTATCCAAATAAATGGATAGGACGTGGAAGATTAGTTTCTTGGCCACCTCGTTCTCCAGATACAACCCCATTAAATTTCTTTTTCTGGGGAGCATTGAAAAATACTGTTTATCAAGAAGTACCCACTACACCAGAAAATATGAAATAACGGATAATTGCAGCATGTGCTAGAATAAATTCAGAAACGATAAGACATGCGCGTAATGCAACGATACGAAGATTGCAACTTTGCATTGACGCAAACGGTCACCACTTCGAGCATCTCTTGTAATGTAAGAAAGTTTCTTTTACTACCACAGTTGACCTTGCATGACCTTCAATGATAGCTCGCTGAAGTCGTCTCAACACCGGCTATCACATCGCAATAAAAAAAACATAGCATTCCATTAAAAAAAATAGAGATGACCTTGAAATCTCCTCTATGTCTTCACCCACGCAGAAAATGTTTGTGTCGCAATATGCCCCTCTCTATACCGTGTAAGTTTTGTACATAATATTTTTTCATATTATTACAAATAACGGCAATATTCAAAGTGGACATAGTTATTGACCCACCCTGTATATCAATTTAATGTGTATGATACTTTTTAAAAGATACCAATTGAATGAGCAAGACCTGCATACATATGCAATGTTGTGGCACTCATTACAAAAGTAGTAATAGCTTTAACAATGAGTATCGCCCATGGGCCAGTTAGAAACAGTGTTGTTAGGAAATCCAGGATAAGTGACCTATAGACAGTGAGTATAAGCATACCAACAACTACAGGAACTAAACCACGCTTTAAATCGTGCCGCGACCACAGCCACACAAGTGTTGCTGTTGTTATGTGTTGTACCTAAATAACAAAAATATAAGTATATAAAGCAGAGTTTCACTTAATCTACAATATTCTATTGTTCAATGCTTACTAAATTAATATTAGATTCAAGACTCTTCTGAATGTATTTCCAATCAAACTCAGATCCCCTTGCACCAACCCACAACAAAAGAAATCTGGTAAGAATTACTTCAGCCCCTGCCCATCCAATTCCAGCAGTCAAAACTTTCGCATGTCCTTTACCAGGTATACTGTTAAGTACCAATAATATTCCTACTAAATCAGCTAAATCTATGGAAGACTTTAAAAATTCCTGAAAAAATGTATCATTCATTAAGGAGCCGTAATAATAATAAAGAGAAATTGCTATAAAAAATACATACACCAACTAAATCAAAGCCACTTTCTCCTATGTTGTCAGCTGTAGGAAAGAAGGTGGCTAGTGCTAACATTTTCACTAGCTGCGTAAAAATATATATCCCTCCAGCCTGAATACATTTCCAAAATGCTCCGTATTCAGATCTGAAAATGTTACAAACAATTACATTTATATTTTTGTATTCACATCTCAGTTAAAAATTTAATAGGAGGTACAATCGAAGTTACAGTTAGGTTAGAAATAAATCGATCATACTTACAATCCGGAATATTTATAGGTGAGATAATATGGTACGTAAACTAAAGCTAAACAATTTCCAAAATGGTACAGTGTCATTATTTTGCTAGTACTATGTCAATTTAATTTGTATATCATTTAGCACCCGCTAGCAGACAACTCATAATTACATCGGGTAAAATGGGTTGTTCACACCACTTCTAAATCTCGACAGTACCCTCACTAGCAAACTCGGCTTCCACTAGGGGAAAAAGTGGTGTAGACGAAAAGTCTTCTACCACTTGGTAAATTTATCCCAGTTGGTGAAATTAGTGTTAATTTGCCATAAATTTCAGTAATTCCAAATACCAACAGGTAGGAGGCCCTTCCTACGTCAACTGTTTCCCCTAGCGGAAGCCGAGTTTACTCGTGAGGGTACCCTCGTTTTTATTTTATCAAAGGTATAATTGCAGATTACGAGGGTATTTCGAATTTGCGCGCAATTTCATTGTGTATATTGCATTTGTAATTAAATGTATATTATATTAACATCGCATGACGATGGCTGGATCATTCGTTCAGTATGTTGCAGTATGCCTGAGTTGGCCTGAGTATGCCGCGATGTTTTGAGGAGATAGGATGTATTTAACAAATGAATCAAAATCAATTTTTATGGAAATGCAAATTTTATGATATCTTTTAGAAATTCTTATAAAAGAATGTGAAAGTTTTATATATTATGTATAGTGTCCAGTGTATATAGGTCACGTGTGACTCAGCCGTCGGCTTTCACGGTCCGTCATGCGAATATTAATGATACAATTCACACCACCTATTTAATTGATTCTGAAATATATGTCGCCGTTGTATTTTACTATTGGTTTAGTTTATGATTAATTAGTAAAATTAGGAAACTTACTTTATTTCATCAACCATAATTGTTTGGAGAATTTCCTCTTCAACCTTTTAAAAAAAAAAGAAAAACGTGCAAATACAATAAGCTTGTAAAAAGTACGAAAACTTGTCTTCTCACGCAGGACCAATGGGTAGTGCTGATACATAAAGTGAACTTGTATTAGTTTTACTCTACATATTTTTTACTCTAGCTTTTGAGAAAACAAAAAAAAATTTTTTTAAAATAGAAGGGATAGTGAGAAGTTTTTCATCTATAGGACAAACCAGACTGTTATCAAGAGAATTGAATTACTATACACAAAAATCACAATTTATGCATTCATTTTTACATAAACTTTCGGTTTTGAGAAAACTTTAATGCCTTCTTCTAATTTGTTTAGTTGCTTCTCTATTTCTGCTTTTCGTTGCTGTGCCCTAAGGGTATCTGATTTTATAGGCATCATGTTTAATTCATTTACATAATCTTGATAATCTGTAACATTATTAACATAAATGAATAAATAATATTACATGACAAAACTTAATGTTAGTCACTTTTCAACTGTATACTTTACTTTTTTTTAATATATACAGCGTTTCTTTGCGTTCATTTTCAGGTAAGGGAACATGACCATTTGGACAGTTAGGATCTAATGCTTCTTCTTTGGCTTTCTGCTCCTTTTTTTGAGCTTCTTTCCTTTCTTTAATATACCTGAAAGATAAATTTTTCTGGTTTAAAATAAAGGTAATAATAAATATTGTATGGACAAATGTAATATATAAATGTTTCTTTTAATATCGTACTTAGGAACAACACCCTTGCGATAATTGGTTGAAGGTGTGATTTTATTATAATTGTTACTATTGTTATTATTATTTAGCCGAGCAGCTGTTTTATTAATCATGGGTGTAGATTCTGTATTTAACTTAGTATCATCCAATTCCCCCTTAAGTGTAAGGAATTCAGAATTTTCTTCTGATTGATCTTGATTTGAAGAAGATGTTGTATCTCTTAAAACATTATCGTTTTGTTGAATAGTATCATTCTTACTTCTTGACTCATTGGTGTTTAAACAATTCTTTGAAGGATATCTATGGAAAAAGTTTCATCAGCATTAAATATTCTAAGTAAAAATCACTGTACACCGACAAGCAAACTTGGCTTCCGCTAGGGAAAAAAGGGGCGTAAAGAAAAGGCCTTTTACCATTTGAATTCGGAAGTTTCTGAAATTTATGCCAAATTACCATACATTTTAACACTTATTTCCACTTATTTCAGTACTTGAAATAAATTTACCAAGTGCTAGGAGGCCCTTCCCCTACGCCGCTTTTTCCCCTAGCGGAAGCCGAGTTTGCTCGCGAGGGTACATATACCTTATTATCCCTTCAGAATACAAATTGTCCATTTGGTTTGTATCTAACGTTTGTATACTTTGATTCTTGTATTTGATTTGCGTTTTTGTGTTTATCTCATTACTAGCATTTTCAGGTGATTCACGCAACAAAGCAGAGTCTGATGAGACATTTTCATGTAATCTGTCATCAGATTTATGTAAATTTTTAGAATTTTTCCTCTTTTGTTTCATTGATGAATTGTTACTATTTGCTGAATGTAATGTCTTTTTTGTTCTACTATTATTTTTGTTCATTACTGGCATACTAGACTTTCCACATAATTTTTGTTGGTTTTCTACACAGTTTTTACTTAGTTTATCACGTGCATTTAAATTTACATCAATCCCTACATATTTCTTTGGCCCAAGATTTGAATTTAGCTTGGGTAAAACATTTTGATATGGATTACTAATCTTTTTTCGCTCATGTAGCTGTACATTCTGTGCATCTCCTACTCCCTTATTCGCATGTAAACTTTTTTCCAGGTGACGAAGATTTTTTACATTTTCATGTATAAAATTTTTACGCCTTGCTGGTTCTAATAAAAACATAATCTTGCTCATTAAGGAAACTTTAAATTGAGTAACAAATCATATTTATTAAACTGTTCATGTTGTGAAAATTATAACATCAATTTAACAATTATGAAAGAATTTATAAGAGCAAGAATGTAGTAAATAAAACATATATTTTAGATATACAATATAATTATTTGCAGTACATTGTTAAATAAGACAAAGTCATAAGCACACATTTACTACTGTTTTAGATATTTTCAAGAGGATAATTATAACTTACTTAGATCAGGGAAAACACCTTTCAGTGTCGTCATATTTACAAATAATATTAAATATTAATGATTGAAAACAATCCACTATTTTCTCCGTTAATTTATGCGGGAACCACTCAAATTTACATCTCAACGTTAATATAAATATACACTGCTACATTAAGAAACTAAAATAATACGTAATTGAGTAATTTCTTATACACAATTTCAATTTTCTTGCGATCATCGTTACCAAATAAACAACGTTGTTTACAAACTAAACCTCATAACACAGAATCTAGCCATAGAATATTCATACCTGGGTTGCCAGGTCTAACTGTTTTATGCGTAGTATACAGGGTGGGGCAATAACTATGTCTACTTTGAATATTGCTGTTATTTGTATTAATATGAAAAAATGTTATATACAAAACTTCCGCGGTATAGAGGGGGGCATATTGCGACACAAACATTTTCTGCGTGGGTGAAGACATAGAGGAGATTTCAAGGTCATCTCTATTTTTTTTAATGGAATGCTATGTTTTTTTTATTGCGATGTGATAGCCGGTGTTGAGACGACTTCAGCGAGCTATCATTGAAGGTCATGCAAGGTCAACTGTGATAGTAAAGGTATTTCTTACATTTCAGGAGATGCTCGAAGTGGTGACCGTTTGCGTCAATGCAAAGTTGCAATCTTCGTGTCGCTGCATCAAAATTGCAACATGTGTTAGAATAAGTTCATAAACGATAAGGCATGCACGTGATGCGGCGATACGATTTTTTCATATTATTACAAATAACGGCAATATTCAAAGTAGACATAGTTATTGTCCCACCCTGTATAAGAGTGTTCCAAAAATTTAACTCCTTAAAGGGGCGATTCTTAGGGTGATTTGAAAACACTTTTTCCTTAGCGAAAATGTTCTTCGAGACTTTGTTAACAAGACATTAACAATAAATCTTGACCATTCAGTGCGCGAGTTCGCCGGCCGAGCTCCTACAATAACGTGCGTATTGGATATTGGATAGGCTCCGTAACTCTCAGAACTTCTGAGACCCAAGTCATTACTCAAAAACGAGAATTCTCTCTTATATGATGATATTCGATGATTGGTTCGTAGCGCCAGACTCGTGTACGGTGCTACCAGTAATCAATTCGTCGATGTATGTGTGCACGGGCCTTTTCTCGACCTTTTCCTTTCTTAGTAGTTCATGACAGGCTGCATTAGTAAGTTCCTCGGAGTACCCAAGAAGTAGAAATTAATACAAAAATCAAGGAATGTCAACCATGGATGACGTTCTTGAAAGTTGGGAAGAAATCGAGGAATCAGGAGTAAGTTATATTTTTTTTATACACTACAGATGTGCTATTTTAAAATGAATTTATAAAGAAATAATTCTGTTAACCTGTATCTGAAAGAACGTTTGTAAAATATTCATTTTTGCGGGCATTATAATAAGCAAAACATTTTAAAGGGACAAGATGATTTTAAACATGATATTTGTATTACAATTGTTCTTAAAGTCGCTAATTCTTACGTATAAGTGTGTAGTATGTCGTCTTGTATTCTTCTATTACATAGGTAGGTATCCATGTGACTATAGGCAATAGTCGTAATAAGAAAATACATTGCTTACCATAAGGTTACCTTTCTATTGCAACTAAAATATTTCTAATCATAGAACATTGTTATTGTATTTTTTTACTCAAAATACCATTGTAATTGTTTGATTGTATTATAAAAGTTTATACTCTTAGACATTGTGTTTCTTAAAAGAATTGAATTTTTTAATTTGTACATAAATTAATATAATTTTATTGAGAAATAATATCACAAGCTTCTTAAGAAAACTATATTACCAATTGTTAATAAATTTATAAGCTAATAAAAAATTATGTTTCAAAGTAACATACATGCAATATGGTATGGTAATATATTGTGATAATGTAATATTAGAACTACAACTGATTTTAGGCTCTCGACAAAAAGTTGGATGCCCTCCAGTTAAATGCAGTAGAAGCATTAGATGAAATAGAATCTTCTAGGTAGGTTTACAGAGGTGAATATTATAATGATTTGTGAAACGTTTAAAAACATATGTGCGACAAATCTAAATAAATTGTAAATATAACATTCTTGTGTTGCGAAATAAATATATTTAACAATATAAGGGTAGTGAAAAATCTTTTAATTTAAAATTGAAGTTATATTACCTATACTAAAATGTAATGTTAATCATTAAAATTTATATCCTAATATAAATATAATGTACATACTAATAATTCATAAATCTGTAATTACAGTAAACATAAATGTAGTTTCTTTAGTTATTATGGTCACTGTATTGTAACATGCTTTGGTTATAGTATCATATAATGTTCTAGCTTCAAAACCAATCACAGTACAAATACAAGAATGATAATACTAGGTGAAGATGGTATGAGATCTCAATATGTACCACCAAAACCAACAGTAAAAATATTAAAAAGACCAACAAGAGATTCACAGGGTAGTGGTGATGGTCCATTAGTAAATGGAGATAAACCAAAACATCCTATTAAAACATTAAAACAGGTAAACTTTTATATCGTAACGTACTATCGGCCGGTCGTCTAAAATTAGATATTTCCGACTCCCGGACGGTTCGTCTGAAGTGAAATTTTCGTAAAAATGGACGCGACATTAACTTTCTAAACCAGGGTTTTCCAAACTGTGTTCCGTGACGATTTGGAAAGGTTTTATCATAGTCATAAAGGTTAGATCAAAGTCATTAAGTGTTTTATTTATTCATATTTTTATGTTTATATTATATTATAGTTTTATATTTAAAAATAATTATTAAATAAATAATGTGTTGAATTAAACTTTTTTTAATTTTTACTAGTAGGAATTACCCAACCTAAAAAATAAGCTAAGTGTTCCGTTAAAATTTCCAGGTTTGTGAAGTGTTCCATTGCAGAAAAAGTTTGGGAAACCCTGCCCTAAACTTTATGAAAGATATTTCATTTTATACCGACTTATAAATATATCATAATACTTTAGTAACATTTATCGCCGACCGTGGGCAGCAGCCTGCGCAGAAAGTTGCCGGTCGGTAGTGTGTTAAAATGAAAAGTATAGAAAAAAGATATGTAATGAATAATATTTGTAGAGGGAACAAGAATATGCAGAAGCAAGGAAAAGAATTCTAGGCGAAGAAAAAAGTCCCGAGGAGAAAGTAGAACAGGAAATAAATAGAATACAACCAAAGGCAATAACTCCGAGCGGTAGCGGTCTACCCAGTAATGTTGTTCGCATGCCTATTGGACCAGACGGAACACGAGGGTTTAATGTACGCAGGTAGCGCGTCTTCCAAGGATCGACTTTTTCCACCTATCTTTTTCCTCCTCTTCCTTCTTGTTGGCATGAGGAAGAGAGGCGGCTATGAGGCTGATGGCAGACAACAGCGTGCTGTTTCTGTCAAAATGCAAGCGCTATGCTCCTGTCATTTTGACAGGAGCATAGTAAGAGCTATGCCCTCCAGGCACTGCTTCACATAGACCATACTCACAAAAGGATCAAGACTACAAATCGGCAAAGATGAGTTACTATAGAAATGGTAATATTTGTTACCAACATAATGCTATGTTTTGTTGATGTTTGTCATATTTTAAACAATTTTGATTAAAAAAAAAAATTGAAATCTACAATCGTCATATGGGGAACATGTTAAGATGAAATACTTGACTTACAATATGATATGAAGTGAGAAACTATTTTACGTTTTACACTTGTATCTACTATTCAAGTCTTTAAAACAAATTGTACAATAAAAAGATTTGTCTTATATCAGTCTGTTATGTATTTCAATAATTAATATATCTTATTAATTTGACTTTTCTGTTTTATTTAAACGAAAAGCTTATTAAAACAATATTATACTATTGTAAACGTGTAGCCGTTTCATTTTTTAAATTAATATACGGGATGGACCACAGAACTTTAGTTTTTTTTTTTGTTAAGAACTTATAGTAAAACATTTTTTTACTGCTTTATGACACAATGAGGTGATTTATGTGATATACGGAATACCGTTGTCGTGACTAAGTAAGAGGTAATGACGAAAATATTTTTCATTGGGAGAATGTTAAAGTGGAAACTTATCAAGACTATTGTGCTTTGACTTGGAAATTATTTTATTAATGATTCAGAACGTGGTGCATTTACTTACGGTCATATATTAAACTCTTTATCAATGTTAAGGACATTTGTCCTTATTAATGAACTTATTTTATTGCAACTATGTACTATGAATTTTTCCCTTCTCTTCTTTTGTCATACTGACAGCAGTTGTCAGTTAGTACTTTGCATGCCTCTATTTATAATTTTACAATACAAATTGATTGCATTTTGTCTAGGTAATGTAATAGAATCTAAGTAAAAATAGGACACTTTGTTAAATTTCATTTTTGCCTTAAGGTTTTTCAAATAAAAAATACTTTTCATTTCTCTTCAGCTATGTAAAAGATGAAAAAATATTTTAAATAAACATTTTTGTCAAAGAAATTATTAAATGTATGTACTGCTTTATACAAAAATTGGAGACGTGCGATCATCGCCTACCAAATGAACACGAGAACAATGCACTTATCCCACCCTTGTTCATACAACTTTGGATCCTCTGCATTTATACTTCGATATTCCCACCATTACCAAAAACTCCTGAAGTAAAATCCATCAACCACGGTCAGGCGATGATCGATTGCCGAATGCAACAAATTAAGCGATCAAAATATTATTCAGCAATAAAAAATGAAACTTTTACATTTTTAATTTTATGAAAAAAATCGCGTTTTTAATGTATTAATGAAATTTCCTGTTGAAAATACTGATAAACATAACATCATTCAAACTAAATAAAATTTTTATATTACATTGGTGCATTGCCAGAACAAAAAAGTCAACACCCCCTACTGGTCTCTCAAAGGAAGTTATGGAAAACAATATTCCTATTTATAGCATAATTTGTTATGATCTAGATCACAGTGTCAACTACGTGTATGATGTTTTGTTAGTAGTGAACACGTCTGAATTTCAAAATTACAATCTATAAAAATTTCTTTGACATTATTTATAATTCAACACAGTTTCGATCTGTTACAATTCAAAAGATAAAAACGTATCTAACCGCAGCAATAGATGGAAGAAAGTATACATTAATAATTAAGCTCGTGTAAAAATGATATTACCGTGAGTAGTTTATTTCAATGTCGTTATTATAAACCCAGCCCAGATAGCACATGACGCCTTAAAGACGCCTATTTTACGGCTATTTTAGGTCTAAGGCGTCTTCAAGGCACCATGTACTATCTGGGAGTTTTCTTGTATATGAATAGTTATAGGTATTCAGCTTTTTGAAAAATACTCAACTGTGTAATATGTCAGTCTGCGGATATACTCAAAAGTATAATTCTATAGAATAAAGTAATGAAAGAATTACGAATGACAAATTCGTTTTAATTTTAAATGTATTGTGTACATCTTTTTACAAATATACATATCGTTCTTATACATTCATTGTATATATTCTGCATGTTTCTTTATTTATGTTTATGTGTTCTGAATTGAATGTTTCATAAACTGGACTTAAATTCCATAAACAGTTTTTGAATTCGAATGACAATAAAGTGGTTTTAAGATTTTTCGCGCTGCTTTCCACACCACGGAACATTGTAGTATAGACTGTTTTTCGTAGTGTTTTTTGTGAAGCAGGAGTGAGATGGACGATAATTTTGATCAGTGGTTTACTGGTTTGCTACCTGTAATTCTGAAAGAAAAACTATAATGCAGTAATTTTATAGAATTTAATTCTGTTCATACACAGAATATAATAAAACGTTTCGAATCAGAGCGAGGAAGACCGTAGAGTTGAAGCAGCCGAAAGTGGGATTCTGAGGCATGCTTCATTGTCTATTTGGGCATACGAATAAATTGCATAAAGTTAAACAAGTCAAATGAATTTACAAATAAAATGACAAGTATACATAAGTATGTTAATATCTTCGACTGGGTTGATTATTTGAAACCATTTATATTAGGTAAAATATATTTCTCGTATGATCACAGATAGAGAAGATATTTAGGTGGTCTGTTTTAAGCGGAACACCATGTATATCAGTGGATTTCTAACGTCAAAGTTTCTAGTTTCTAACTCGAGTTTCGTATCTGTATGAATACTTATGTTAGTGTCAGGCAAAACAGCTTGATCGGTTGGTAAGCATGAAAAGAACATGGTGGATTTTAAGCGCATGTCAAACCGAGCGCTATTGTTAGTTCGAGTGCTCGCAAAGAAAGATATTTTTACTCGTTTAAAATGAAAGAAATAAATTAATACGGAAAATAAACAATACGCCATATGTAAATTTTACCTAACATACACTGTGAAAATATGGCAGAATCTATTGGACCAATACTTCATGTGATTGTCGTCGGATTTCATCACAAAAAAGGATGTCAAGTAAGCCGCTGTCACTATTTTGTCATTTTTCAATAAACAGCGCTATCGGTTTTTCTTTACCAACTCAAGTATTTCTCTTATTATATGTTTCTCGTGACAAACTCTTTCATTGCCAATATTCCAAGTTATCATAATGGAACATTACATCTTTCTATATTTTACTAATTAATAATTTCAGTTGACAAATGAATATATAAATATCATCTGTAACATCTTTGAAAAATTGCATTGTGTAAATTGTGTAAACCCAATAATAGTACATTTTCTTGTTGAAATGTGTTTCACAAAGTATATTTTTTACCTGAGTAAAGGTATTGATTAAAAATATTGTATCATAGGTACATTAATAATGCATCTTACATATTTTGTATCAAACAGTAACTTTATATTTATGATTTTTTAATAGGTAGAATATTCATTTCCTCCTTTGGTGCCCGGAGCTCCAAATGAATGTCCACTAGGTTGGAAATATTTGCCAACTCTCGCTTTACCAGATGGATCTCACAATTATGATGAAGATACAGTCTACTTTCATTTACCGAGTTTAAATGATGCAAAACGTACAATATATGGTATTTCATGCTTCAGGCAAATCCCAGTTGAGGTAATGAGAATTTTAATGATCACCATTTCAGTATTGGTTTCGTTTATCTGAACTTATTTCATAATACGATTCTGATAAAATAAAGAAATAATTGTGTTTACAATTTTAGTCAATATAGGTACTGAGTACTAAAATTGTTAAAAAATTTAAGAAAACAACGCATACTGTTATTTTGCATAGCTTCCTTGCCAGTTCCTTAGTAATATCTTTGCCTTTGTTATGTTGAATGAAAAACATAGTAATATAACCCAATAAGTTCTAAATCAATATCTCTATTAACCCTTTGTACTCGACTGTTGCTTCTGAAGCAACAAAATGTATGGAAAATTAGAAATTCCGAGTGCAAAGGGTTAATAAGAAAAGAGTATAACCAAAATCAGTTGTTTTGTTAAATTACTTCGACCACAGGTCTGTTAAACGTAATATGAAGTCTTCATAATTATACCTAAAATTCGTGAAGAACATATGCTCGCATTGAATTTTCTAGCTATAACTATGCAGAGCTTAAATTAGTCCTTGTTTTGTAGCTATATATTATTGTTACAAAGTTCTGTGCTACAAGAAATACTGTATATTATAAAAGAAACAATGTTGAGCACTTACTTTCAAGGTGCATGAGATCTTACATACTTTTGTTAAAATAATGGTGATGTTTACATAATGTTCTTTTATTTAGTGTTTCAAGTTCAATTGTATATTCGCTTCAGAATAATGTAAAAATATTGATATTGAAATTCGTAATGCACCAATTGGAACAACAAGTTGGATGATAAGAAAGAAAAGTGAAACTTTCTCACAGATAATGAAGATACAATTTTTGCATGCTAACTAGTAACACTGAATAAGGACTGGAACATCCAGCTTATGTTCCAACTCATCCAAATTAATTTTAATCTGTTCTTGGCAAAATTTACTGTTATATTTTTTACGATAATTCCATTAAAAACATCACAGTAGAAATATAGAAAATGACAATGTGGTATCTTGTAATTTACTGAATAGTAGAACTTTTTGTACCCAGAAAAGAATTTGACATATATCCCACGGACAGGATATAGCTTTGTGGGGTACTTTTTGAGGATTCACAATCAGTCAAAACCATTAGTTATTCTTATTACATAACGTAGACATTATAATGAGTAATTTAATAAAACCATTACAAAGATAATTCTTATTATTTTTCATACAGATCATTTAATAATATAAATTAACAGATAATTCATGAACATATTAATCAAAATTACAATAAAAGGAATTCGCTACTGAATCAGTTAAGTTAACCTTTTCTTTTCTTAAGTAAAATTTTAATAACATTATCTTTGTAATGGTTTTCGAAATAAAATCCGTATATGGGATTACATTATTTTAATAAGACATGCAAGGCTTCATTCTCCTTATAAGTATTGTACTGTAGTAACTGATATTATTAAATTTAGAATCATAATTAATTGTCATATTTATTTACAAAGTAATTAAAAATATCAGTAATAATGAATTTTCAGAAATTGAAAAACCGCACTTCTGATATAACACGAGGAACTGTTCAAAAATCTGTATGTGTATTAAGCACGTTACCGTTGTATGGTCACATTCAAGTTAAAATGGCATTGATAACACACGCATACTTCGAAGAGGGTGACTTCAGTAAAGTATCGTTACTGGAAGATACTTATCATCATCTTAACTCTTGTATGAGCAGTGAAAGTCAAATACCACCTCAAGTCTTTGTTGGTAATTATAAAATAGTGTTCTTTGATATTAATATTTAAAGAGCAAGATACAAATATACATTTTGCGTCGTCCAATATTAATATTTGCAGGTTTATCAGCAAGGGACTTCATTTTGCAATTCCGTCATAAAGTTCTTTTGTTATTTAAACTACTTTTATTAGAAAAAAAAATAGTTTTTTACCAATCACCAGTACAACCATTATGTGCAGCAATATTAACGCTACTTTCGCTATTTCCTGGAATGATTGAACATGGTTTACAACAAGCTGCATATGTTAGGTAATATATACACGATTGAACAGTAAAGTAGGGATTTCTTCTTTAATTACACTTTTTAATGGAATTTATTTTTTTTTTATCAGACCGTCTAGGCCAATGTCTCCTATACCTACATTTGACGAAGAAGAAGTATCAGTAAATAGTATTGATAACAATGTATTGTCTATAAATTCTGATAAAGATACAGACCCAGTGAAAGAACATGTTAACGGTAATTCCAATAAACATTCATTGTGTATAAATGATAATAAAGCTGTCGAAACCATGGAAGGTAAATGCATGGATGACTTTAGTAACTTGAGCATACAGAAAAATAACAATGAAAATGAAAATTTAAATATGAAAGTTATCGAGGTCGAATCGGCACAAGAATGTACTGAATCATATGCGGAGGAGAATAATTCTATGTATCCTGGCAAACCAAATGATTTTGTACACAGAGTACAAAGTGTAAATACAATTACATTAGGTACAACAGATACAGATAATACTTTGCCACGTGACACAAGTAACGATGCACTTTCAGATGCGCGTTTAACAAATAATATTACACAGATTGCTCATATAAATCCAGAACTTTGCGGTATGCCTTTAAGTCTGTTTACAAAGGTACGAAAATGTGGTGGATAATTATACTATTGTTCACATACATGACGTAAATAAGATATTGTTAATAATTCGTGTATTTTTTTAAGGGTTATCTATGTCTACCATATCTATCGTTACCATATCTAGATCTTTTGGCAGATGTTAATGTTAGAGGATATATAGTGGGAGTGACAAATGTTTTATTTAAGCAAAAAAAACAACTTATCGATGTATTGGTAGAGGTATGTTTGAATGAAAAGTCCAGCGTTTAATTAATAAGCGAAATACAGTGGATCCATATTTTTATTATGTACATAGGTTGAAAATACACGAATAGAAACAACTGATCCAGAATTAAGGCGACAGCTGCATCTTACAACGGAGGATCTAAGATTTGCTGATTATATAGTTCGACACGTAGCTGAACCTCGTAAAGATATTTTCTTGGATGGTGTAGGATGGGAAGGTGGAGACGAATGGATCAGAACTCAATTTCGTGTCTATCTATTGAGTATGTTGCGAACATCCATGCAACAAGATACTCGTCAATCTGATCATTACAACTCTGCATTTATTGCCGCTTGGCGTACTACAAATAACTACAAAGCGTGGAGTAATTCCAATAAACCAGAAATCGATAATGTAGAACATGGTCATCCATTTGCGGGGCAATTATCAGTACAAGATATGAAATTACGATTATCACAGTGAGTAGCAATTCATGATTCATTCTACAATGAAATATGACTATTATCAAAATAATAAAACAGTAAATCTGTAAAAATATGTAGGTAAGTGGTATTGTTATTTATTGAGGTGGAAAATATGTGGTATATTATTGAAATAAGTTAAACACGTTATTTACAATTAATTAGGCGGTGCACTTTCACAAGCTAAAGGAGCTTTTTCTAATTGGTGGAGTACATTGACTACTGTTCAACCAGTTGAGGAAGGAAAAGCCGACAATCAAACTTCAAATATACATCAAACACTTACAAATATAACCAATAAAACTACTATAAAGGACGAAGAAATGAACGTATCTACTAATAACACAAATTTAGAAGTTGTTCTAGATTAATACAAGGAACAACAAAAGGTTTTAATCACTTAGTACAGTGACTAGAGAAAATTTTTTAAGATATGTAAAAGAGTGATACTATACCTACCATAATAATAAATAGACATGGTAGAGTAAGGATAATTTATTCAAACTATGTAAGATGTTGATGTATAAACCATGGAAGTGAAATACATCTGAAAAATAGTTCAGGTAAGAAAATAAGAAATAATTGCAAACTGAATAGTATACTTAAAATAGAGCTTGAACAATTTAATATATTAATGTGATAGCATGAAAAAGAAATGATATAAACTCTAGTAATATTTCATATTAATAATTTATATGTAATATGTTCTGATTAATTTTTGTTATTGATTTCTGGCTCTGCCCTACTTTCAAAAGTTGAAAAATATGTTTTCTTTAAATAAACACATTGTTACTAATTAAATATAATTACTTTTTAATATACAGGGTATTCCACTTAAAAGAGGCCACCTAAATATTTTCTCTATCTGTGATCATACGAGAAATATTTTTCACGTAATTTATATGATTTCAAGAGACGAATCAGATGATGGAAAAAATTATTTAAGTGAATTTACAATGTTTAGAGTAAATTTAAAATGCTTAGAGTTCAAGGTCATTTCAAAATCATACTATTATACATGGATAACGCATAAAAAGCATGGGTGACCTTAAAAAAACCATTAAACAATTACACTAGTAAAACATTTTTGCCGCCATCCGATTCATCTCATGAAACCATGTAAATTACGTGAAAAATACTTCTTGTATGTTCATAGATAGAGAAGATATTCAGGTGGCCTGTTGTAAGTGGAACACCCTGTATACTGGGTGTCCTATAATGTATGGGACCCATTTTAAGGATTAATTCAGCACATCAAACATTTAAAAAAGTTTATATAAACATATGTTCTACTGAGCTTTGTTTCCGAGTTATAGAGTTTCGTTTTGTAATAATTCTTCTGAACAGTGAAACTAGTACAACTCTTTCCGCTCAACTGTTTACAAATAATGTTTAATCTTTCACAATGAATTTTACAAAATGAAATTATCCAATTAAGTCCATTGGACGGGTATTTCTGAGGACATTTCAAAACACAGAATTAAGCAAGGTATCCAACAAATTCAAGTAACATCTGGAAGTACTGAAAAAGTAGTCAGATTAATAAGATGTCTACAGGCATGTGTTGAAATGCAAGATCGTCATTTTGAGCATCTCCTGTGACGGTAATCAGATTTTATAACTCGTAAGTAGAACTTATGTTTATGTGCACTGTTTTGATTAATTTAAAAATTAGTTAAAGGTGATTCCCACGTGTTATAGGATTCTCTGCGTACCTATTATGTGTTTATTTACATAAAAACATACTCTACTACAAAGTACCTGTATATTTATTGTTTGTATATTGACATAAGAATAATTATATCAATTTAAACAATATATATAATAATTTGAAAAGTTTCTCTAAAGTACTATAATCCATCATTATTATAATGAATTAATTTTAAATTGTAAGAATATGCAATTCCTGTCTAATATGATTTGCACATTATACTTCAACACATTGTTTGTGAAGTATTATCTCTTACAGACAGCAACAAAGTTTCTAAACATTAGCTTGTGGCCTATACTGTTAAACTGTTTCATTCAGTCTTCTAACAATCGACGTAAATATAGATGACATGCTCATGTTCCAATTGTAATAAATTATATTTATACAATTGACAGTTTTTGTAACTAATCAAATTCCTCCAACATTATTGTTCTGAAGGATTCTATCACGTACACTATCTTTCCATGTGTTGTCAAGTCCATTAGATATTCATATTATTCAAGGAACTTTTCTAAAGTATTCCTCTTTTTAAACAAGTTGTAGATCCCAGTCAAGTCACACTGATGTCTTCTCGTAATCAATGAATACAAAGCTATCATTCCAGTGAGAAATGTGTTACCATACCATGGTTATCCACTTTCTTCTTGCTTTTAGCTTCATCATCATATTATGGCAATTATTCTTCATCATCGACTATGAATTCTGATACCTGAGAGAATAATGTACTGTTGTCAATTTTACTTCCAGTTCTAGTGCCAATCGAGGCCCATTATGTAACGATTTTACTTATTGTAAGGGTTTGGTTCTTAGTGAGTAGCTTCTAAATATAGTAATATAATTCTGTTGATTGTGAAAAAGCTAGATCGATTGGTGCAAAAGATATTATAGGTTACAAGCTTCAAAGACTATTAGCCTGGGTATGCGATAATACTAACAGTTATTACAGGATGTTTTTTTCATTCATGATGTGAATGCTTATTATTTTCTACCTTAGATTTTAATGCAAATCAATAGATCTCTGAGACAAAAATCTGTGTCTCTCTATTCATGTTGTTTTAACACTTTGAAATTTATGATTTCAATCCGACAATATTATTCCATCATTTTAGAACATATTATTTTATTATCTCATTATGCTCTAGAAGTCAAAACATATTACAAATATATTATTGTACGAGTTTCTTCTTAGAAGGAAATATTTAAAGCAACCTAAGGCAATTTTATAACTTTAAAAGAAAAATGATTGTAATTTGTTATTTGTAATTTATTGTAAACTTAGATTCTGTACTTCAAATACGATATTTATAATATGATAGAGTAGTAAATGTTAATAGACAGTCAACAATATTCAGTAACATATGTGTTTGATTCAAGTAGGAAATGCATTTTCAAATTATGTTTCTTTTTCTCCTTGGCCGTTCAAGTACCAAATTAACAATTTTCTTACAAACAATTACAGGTTTATGCCTTAAATTTAAAAAAATGGACTGTCATCGATGTGATATAGTTTTTACAATGCAATCAAAATGCATTACCTACTAATAGATTTTATTCAAGAGTAAAAGTTTATTATACGACGTAATAATACAAAATATTTAAATAATTAAGAATTGTATGTAGTGATCACATTAATTTATTTCAAAACGTAAATGAATTAATTAATAATTGTGATATTTTATGTGTAATTATCCATGTTACAAGAGAAACTATGAAGACAAGTAGAGGTTTATGAGTATTTTTATTTGAATATGTATACCAAATAAGTTGACACAGATCTTTTAATTTATAATGATATTGAAAATAAATTTATACAGGTTTTCGTATTATAAGAAATTTATTAATAGTCTTAGAAACATTAATGCTTTATATTATAAAATTGTGTATACTAGTCATTGAATACTTTATAATATTATTGTATACTTTGAATATATCATCCCAAATTTTCTTCACAAATGAAGTAATATGTGATACCAAATTATATAAAGGTATTAAAAGTCTGTAGCATGAAATTTAATTCTCATTATTATCAAAGTATAAAACAGGATTACACAGGTGTTACTATATTTTTTATTTATTAGAAATTCTGTTTGCATCTATCTTTAATTTTCTTTAAATGTTATAGAACTTGTTACGTTTGCTGTCTTCCTATATTACTTTTTCCGACAATGTGGTCTATTATTTATTAACATCGTTGTTACTTTCATACATGAAAAATGTAATTGTTATTTAAAATTAGTTGATAGCACAATTTACAGGATATGTATACATATTCAGTATTACAGTAAACCGTATTAAGGTTTACTAAAACTTGTATACATTAAATAACATACTTTATTTGTAATTTATCACACTTTATAACAAATCATAATTACATTTGTTATAATTTATTTAAATGAAAAAAAATATGCGTTCAAGTATAATTTTGAAACATTATTTACGTTAATAAAATAGAAACAAATGATTCATAATAATAAATGGCACTATTTCAAGAACAATATTTATCTCATTAATTACGAACATTATTTCAGTAATTATACCGTACTTATATGTAATTAACATAAAAGTGTTTATACATTGAAATAAAATATTAAAAATTGAATACACTAGAATTATGTAAAAACTTACCAGCGATGATAAATTATATTAATAAAAAATTTTTGTGTACTGATTCTATTGTTTTATTCAACTGTATTGTTTTATGTATGCTATGGAGTACAGATTTTATATATACTTTTATAATAATAGTTGTAAAATTACATCTACATTTAACAAAATTTAAAGAATTAATTGTGAGGTAAGAATTATTTTTCATAAATTGACATATATTCAGCAGAATAATATCAGTTTGACTAATTAATGATTAATCAATCAGCAATAGTTAAGATGTTTTTTGTGATTTGGGAATTCAGATGTTTTTTGTACACCACAATTACGAAATAATTAAGACCGGAAATAATTGCTAAATTATTACGGGGAAAATATTATATATAAATTACGAAGCTATCGTTTAATTGCAATTCAAACGTATTTTATTTATTAATTTATTTAACTTATAAAATTCAATTTATAAGTATAAAGCATTCACAACATATTCCGTAAATGATATTATTGTGTAAAAAACGTAACTAAAACGATAATTGTATTGTTTTGAAATTAAACTAATTATTATATCAGAGTCGTAATTATTTTAACAATAAAAGTCAGTCGGAACTGAAAATGTTTAAGTACAGTTTTATTCATGAATTTTATGTATATATAATTAATCATGTATAAATTTCAATCTGACGTAATTTTGAGAATAGTAGTTTAGAAATAATATGGCTGATCAAATCATTCATTATACTCTATATTTGTTCATTCACCTATTTGATGATCACTGTTTGATAGAACATCAATATGAAATATTCACAGTAAATAGAATAAATACCCTAATACATAAAGGAGTATAATCTTTAGAATATAATTTTTACTCTTTCACTTAACAAGATTCTCTATAGACACAGAGAATATAATTATTTACAAAAGATACATGTAGACCAGACAATTAAGTTAAATATTTTAGAATTTTCAGTCATACAGAGTTAAATATGCATTTGCAAAGTATAAAATACAAATCAGTGGTTTCTTACAAATTTTCTATAATTTAACACGTATGATTTAATTTTTTTCTACTAATTTACAAAAATATTATGTTCTTTTTTTCAATTTCTTAATTACATTTTTTTATTTAATTAATGCCAAATATATAAATTTACATGTTCTTATATTAATTTATAAAAACAAAAATTGAATAGAAATTGTTTACTTAAATGGTAAGGATTTTAGAAAGCTAAAAATAAAATATGAATTTTATGGGAGCTTTTACTTTAATATATTTTATGTT
>NW_015374391.1:2850-11464 GCF_001272555.1 Dufourea novaeangliae | reverse complement strand
AAAAAAAAAAAAAAAAAAAAAAAAAAGGACCGTTCGTTTCTCTTTACTTAAATCTTGTTGCCGCGGCGGGAGTGAACTCACAATGTAACGATGGAAAACTACTTGGGGGTAGAGGAAGCCTTTTTGGAAAAATTCTGTCAGTCGGTTAGCAATCGGGCGACAGAGATGTTTAGTTTACGAGAGTATTACGCAATGTTCTTGTGGTACGTACAGAATAACGGATATGCGGGTGTTGCTGTGCAAGTGTTTGTTTACGTAAAACATCTGAAAAATTGAAAACAATTGGCCGTTTCCGGGGCCACGCATTTTCCTAACGTAGTAACATCACGTTGGATTAAAAATACATTAAGTGATTGTGTCGGGTGATCAGTGTTAGTGGTCGTGCAGTGAAGTGAGTACGTGTTCGGTGGAATAACCAGGACGCACTTGACGTTACAAACCTTAACTTCGGCTGGTGAGGTATACCTGCGATCACCTGCGAACTGGGCGATACCCTGCCATAAACCGTTTCGGCTGTCGATGACCAGGATCGGTTCAGTGACCAGTCACAGGTTTGCAAATTGCAGGTGAATTTCCGAATGGGTGAGTTCTAACCAATTAAATGCTAATTATTATTTTTTTAATTTAACGCAAGCTATAACTTATTTCCGGTGATAATTCTGCAAGCTTGTGTACCTAAACTTTTCGTCGAGCTTTTTGAAGTTATTTCTTCATTATCAGTAACATTGTTGCCCGTTATTAAACTACGAACTTTTATACTAATACCGAACTACGATCACTTCTCGTTCATTCTCTGTTACATTACCTTTTCATTCACACGTTATTTCAAATGGAAATTTACAAATTCGTAAAAAGGAATTTACAAAAAAGTAAATATGCATTCGTCTTTTTACGGTATACATAATTTGCCTACATTTACGTTGCATTCATTAATCTCTTTAAATAACAAACGACAGATGATAAAAAGTATGATTTTAATTATTACGTCTTTCTTATTTGCTATTATACGCAGTTTCCTGTGATGCATGCTGACCTACTTGTTCGGAGCTTCGTAGTACAAGCGTAGCGCGTAGCCACCTCTAGCGCGGGAGCTCGGCTAGCAAAATCGCGCTCACATTGGTCGCAGTTTTTCGTTCATATCTCGGTAACGAAGCCTCAGATTACATTGTTGCTAAGGAAAAAGTTGATCCAATTCACCCCCTCGAGTGACCCATTTCCGGGTCTGAGGACATTTTTGGGACATCCTGTATACTTATTCATCATTTATGGTACTTAATCAATATCAAGAAGTCAGTATCATTAAAATTACATCGTGTTTGGTCTTGTTTTATCAAAAAAATATCACAAATATGTCTATGAAACTTTCGTTAACGAAGAACGAAAAATAAAGAAGTTTACTCGTGGCATTCGTGTTGCCTCAACGTACGCTGGTATTTAAATCTTTTCTGGGCTCCCCTCATTCGACCGTCGGCTTGTGAAGGGGAATAAATTATACGGTTAACCGGTATCAAGGCGGATCCGCCCAGTGGTGACCATGTCCCACTGGCAGACAGCGTGTAGGCCTTTCCGCGCACTTAAAGTGACTTTACTGTAGTTCTTATCAACTTTTCCTCCTTATTACGGATAAACTTCCTTATCTCACTCTCTCTCTTTCAAAAATGACCATTAATATTTATAGCATAGTTTCTTATAGATGTAAGAACAGATAAAGTTTTCTCATAAAATAACACAATTCAGGATTATAATATTATATGTATTATCACGCGTAACGTGATTTTCGACCGGCCGTTCGTCCAAAATCCGACATGGACAAAAGCTCCCCTCCCTTTCCGTCCTCTGCGTTCACGTTTCCGCGATTTTCCTTCCGCGCCAAAGTTCAATTTGGGGCGTAAGATGCACGACGCATAATGCGTCGTAACAGTACCTATATAATGGGAAAGGAGACCATTTGTAAATATACTAGACTTATTGTTGTACAAGAAATTTGCAACACTATCGAGCAACGACTAGATTATTAAAGTGAGAAAAAAGAATAATGCATGCTCAAAGATGATTCGATCATCTGGTCATTGTATTGTGCTTTCGAGCATGAAGAATTATAGACGAAACTGTAAATGCCTGTACCAATAAAAAGTATTATACATTTGGAATGTGACTACACTTTTTATTTACTACAGCGCGATTCAAATAACACTGAATGATACACGTTATGTAACTTTGAAACATTCATATCAATAAAATGAGTGACAGTGTAGTATTCTATTTCTTTTCTCTTTATTCATGAATTGCATTGTAAATGAATAACAGCGCTCTCCCCGTCGATCGACCATGCACTTGTCCGACGTAGCTACATATGTATAGCGTGAGCTGAATGCACGCATTTCTTGATCACCTCTATAATCTCCGTTATTTTTAGAGACATCAAAATAGTTTATTCACAAAGGTTATGTAGTATTGAAACATATTATTAAAACAACATTATATATATAGTTGCAACCACAGACTTCTATAAACTACACTAGACCGCTACCGTCCATGCTTGACGCAGGAAAAAGTGATACGAATCTTGCCTACGCTGCAAGGAGCGGACACACCTGATGCAATAGGTGTCCGCCATTTGCAGTGGCGGCAAGAATATAGGCTTTCAATGTATAAGACACCCCCCACCACTTGGATCACATTTATCTCGGCTGTTAGCAGTCTAGTATAGTATATAGAAGTCTGTGGTTGCAACGCCCAGCAACTTCGCAGCGTCGCCAGTAGAGAACGCTTCATCGAAGAAGACGAGGACAAATGGATTATACTCTACTGGACATCGAAGTTTCCCTCTCCTACGCAATTAAACAGTGGAAGCTGTGTCATTCTCTGCGGGAGGATGGCCCCTCAATCGGGGTTGCTCATTGCACCGCCGAGAAATTCTGGTGTCGCTCCGCGGGCTAGTGCATATCCGCTCCAGTGGAGAATTCGTCCGGGATGTCCTCGTGAAAGAAGAGACACAAGTCTCAAGAGATATGAAAAAGGGGCGATGAGCGGTTCAGACGTCCTCGAAGATAGTCTGTGTGAAAATTTGTGTGGAAATACCGTCATCACGCTAAGGATTTCGAGCGGTTTTTGCTTGAGGCTGAGGACAAATGTCGAGACGTTTGCTCTCTATTAATTGTTGTACAGGTAAACACTTGATTTTTTTGGCTTTACCTCCTTTTTCAGACAGAGGTACAAATTGGAGAAAAGCAGCTGTGACGTTAGCATTTCGGTGAACCGGAAATTAGCGTTTCGGTGAACTGCAGGTTAGGATCGAGGACTGAAGTCGACTGCTGTAAGTTTACTTAAAACTAGGTACTTGAATTGAAGTTGGCACGGTCTGGACAACCGCTCGTCGGAGGAGGGAAGCAATGTTGCGGCGCTGCAAAGTTGCTATCCGTGGCAACCATGCGAATATTGAAATAGAGAGTCTCCGAAAGAGAATCTTAAAGGACGGACGTGTCTTGTATTTGTTTTTTGTTGATATTGTACAATGTTTTCTTAGCAAATAGCGTTTTGTGAATTGTAAATACATAAATAAGATGTCGTGCAGCAAAGCACACCGCCGTAACAATACCGTTCTCTCTGTGGTGAAAAATATACGAGTTAAACGCGACACCGTATGTATTCCATTCTCTCCTTGCTGGGCAACAGAATAGGGTGCACGCGGGTGTGTGAGACATATATTTAAGCAAGGGGCGTTCCTATCGTGCATTAAACAAGCGTATATTAAACGAGCGCCTACTGTAACAATTACACTAGGTCAGGTAAAATGTATGTATGTTTATTGCTTGCTCTCAGAATAACAAGATTTCCGTGACATGTTTTTACTTATCTTAATCTATCGTTGCATCTTAAATAGAGAGAGAACCTCTTCGTCACGCTAACCATCAGTTCTTGCACACATGCTTATGTTCAATCTTTAATTTAACCACTTTTTTTTTTTTACGTAGGGGAAATGCCTTATGCACACCTCGAAGTCCTGGGGTAGGACTCCGAGGTAGTGTGGGACTCGCACCCACTAAAACCCCTACGACAGCCTTCTCGGGCGGAACCGGTGGTGGCGGGATCTCTGATGAACACACCGCCACCACCGCGCCTGTGCTCCTCGAGGATTCACCTCGAGGAGCCCGTTCCGTGGGGGCCATCAAACGCCCCCCAAGGGTGACCTATACCCAGGTCACCCCCCCTTCTCCACTCCGCCGTTGCCAGAGGACTGCACCCTGACACCGGCCCCACCCCGGGCCGCTTTGGATGCAGTTGGGTACCCCACCCCAACTGCATCAGCGGCCCCGGCAGGCGACGTGTGCGCGGAGCGGGCAGCCACCAAGGCATAAGCCCCGGCCCCCCGCGACCCCGCACACATGCGCCCGCCAAACCCCCGGCAGGTCCAGCCTGCCCGGACGCGCGCGCGGAGCGAGGAGCTATTGAGGCCTAAGCCCCAGCTCCCCATGTCCGCGCACGCCCCCGCCCCACCCGCGCAGGCCCAGCCTGCGAGGAGAGCGAGGCGGGACGCCTACGGAGGGACCCGCCCCCCGTCGACGCCCGCAGAGCCGGCTGTGCGGGTCCCCCGGCCACGTCCACGGCTCCGCCTCGCTCTCCTTCTTTCGCGGCGAGCGGGATTGCGCCTTTCGCGATCTGGCGGGACCTGGTGAAGCGACGCCGCGCAGCGTGACAAACGTCACGCAACGCCGCGATCGCGTCGCTCCACCAGTATGTGGCCCGCCTAGGGGGCTTCCTGACCCGGGGCATGGCTGCATCGCATGCAGACGCCATTATATCCCGGATCCATTCGGCTTCCCTGTCAACGTCCGCGACCGGTCCAGCCGGAGCCTCCGGCCAGGACACGGCGAGGGCTGCTGCCATCAGCGCGTCCTCCTCCAGGCGCTTGAGCGCCCAACGCGCTGGCCGGACCGCACCCGAGCAGCGAGCAGGGTGGTATCGAGGGGTGGCGGAAACATCGAAAACGATGTGGAGGTGGTCACTGAGTGTTACCACCTCCTCCGCCACCCTCCACCCCGACACGAGACGCGCGGCGGCGGGCGTAGCCCACGAGACGTCAATAATTGACTCTCCCTGCCACCGCACGCACGTGCTCGCAGACCCTCGGTTGAGCAGCCGAAGGTCCGCGCTCGCCGCCCATTCCTCCACGGCCTCGCCCCTCGCGTCGGTCCTGGGGCCTCCCCAAAGGGTAGACTTCGCATTGAAGTCCCCCAGGACCAATGTCGGACGAGTCGGATCGCGGGAGACAAAGTCCCGGATCCTGTCCAACAGCAGCTCAAATGCCGCGAGGGGCATGCTCGGAGGGGCATACACCCCGACCACCGCCAGGCGCCCATAAAGCGCCGCGACGAAGCCGCGCCCGCGCGTCAGAACGCTCAGGGGCGCGGTTTCGTCGCCGACCACCGCAACGGAGCCCAGCGCGTCCCCCGCCCAATCGGGGCGGTCAGGGACGCGGTACGGCTCCGCGGCGACGGCCAGGCCAACCCCCCACTCAGCCAGGCTATGGACAAACAAGTCCTGTGCCCGGGCCGAGTGGTTGAGGTTGGCTTAATTTAACCACTAACTTAACTTACTGTGCCCAACTTATTCTAGATCGGAAATCCATTCCTCCCGTCACTGTGTCTCGCTCTCTTACTTTCCTTCCTGACCCATTGTCTTTTCATCCTCTTGTCACTACCACCATTCCTTTTCCCCCCTGTCCTTCAGCACCTCTTTCACACATGATCCCACGTTTTCTCTTCCCCCGTCGCGTATCCTAGATTCTCTTTTCCCTTCCATCTCCCACTATCTTCCCTCATCTCATTGCCCATTCTAAAACTCTCTACCCTTCTCCATCTACTTCCCCCCAACCCTTCCTCAGGTGCTCGGATATCTCTTTTCTCTTTACCACCCCACATCACCTATTACTTTTTGTTTTGCTGATCTTACTGTACCATTCCTTCGCCTATTGATATCTTCCTCCCTACTCTACATTTTATCACGTCATTTGACCCTTCATGCCCCTTTCTCTTAAATATTTTCTACCCTCCTCCTCCCATCCGGTTAGCTCTAGCTTCTCTCCCTACTTTTTGTCTCTCTCCAAAATCTTCTCGCCCATTCTTCCTCTCGTCCCTTTTTCAACATTTTTCTCAAAACCCTTAAACATTTTCCGGGCTTAAATCCCTTATTCTATACCCTGATGTTCTCCAATCAAGCTCAATCGTGCATCTGACATACCATTCCTGCGTCCCTTCCACTTCTAGCCTTTCCTTTCAGTTCCATGTCTCAGTCCCGTAACCTAACACCGGCCGTACCAGTCTATAAGACAATTTTATCCCCTTCGTCCAGACGTTTTTAATTACCTTTTACCACACACCTGTACCATGACACCGGCAGCTTCTTACACTTTCCCTTATTTGCACCAGTTGGCCTCCATTCCTTTGGGGAATGTATCCCAGGTACCTGAATAGCTTAACCTCCTCTATCCTTTCCGCTTCCAGAACCAAACTGCCTTCTTCATTCTGCACCCCCCCCCCCCCCCCTCCCCCCCCCCCCCCCGTGCTCCAACCCCTCATCAACGTTCTCTTCTCCACGTTTAGCGCTAGCTCCTTCCTACCCAGGTATCTCTCCAACCCCACTATCGTTCCCCACACCCCCTCCTCGTCTTCTGCCACGATCGCCATATCATGTGCATACTCCAGCCTGTATATCTTCTTCTCATCCACTTTCACTTCCCCAACTCTTTCTTTGGAATTTCTCCGCTGTATCCGCTGTTACGCGGAAATTAGTTTTCGGGCCCCGGACAGCCGTGTAGCCGTGGTCCGCCGCGAACAAAGCCCCTCTCTTGGTCTCCGCGACTATCCGCGCCTCCACTAGTTGAACGCTAGGCTATCCGGTATCGGGCAGGACTTCCAATACCACCGAAATTTACGCAGAGTGGAGACTACGAGAGAATGGCGGGTACCGGCTAGCACGCACAAGTGTCGAGGTTCGCAAATAGGATGCAGAGTGTCTCTTCACAGCAGGAGGCTGTTCGCGAATGAATTGAGATCGATTTGCGTTAATTAAGATGTTTATTAACGCCACGCGTCTACCCTTGAGGGCAACGCTTACAATCGGTGGCCTACGATAACAAATTCGCTAACAATTTCGTCTGAAGATTCGGTACACGTCGCAATAAAAACCACTTAACAAATGATTCGACAACGGCGCCTCTGCGAGATGGTATGCGCGGTACGCTACTAATTGAGGAACTCCGAGTTAACTTAATTTGATTTTATTGCAACCAACAAAAGATTCACCCGAAATACAGGAGAGGGCTTACCGCGTACAGATGCTCGTCTCGACGTCGCCTGGTCCTCACGCTCGCTCCCACTCGCAAACAACAATAAAGAATTACTCGACAGACAGTTACAACAATCGCCTTAGTCACTACGCTCGCTCGTGACCGAATGACGAGCCGCGGATTTCGGCAATCTGCCGTAAAGTTCGGCCGTACCCCCCTTTCCCCGTTACTCTATCGTTCTGTTTCCCGCGCGCCCGCCGCGAATCTGCTCTGGAGTTATCGCCGGGCTTCAGGTGCGCCGCGCTTCAGAAGACTCCTCGGGCCCTGAGGGTTTCTGCGCCAATAATACCGACTCCCCTGGAGTCGGGTTGGAGTACGGCGCTCGGTCCCCTGGACACGCCTGCACTCCCCAATGATGGTTTTTTTCTGCCGCCACCTCCGTTGGGAGTCCAGTGCAGAGGGAGGCGCCGGTCACTGCCAATATGATCCGACTTCGTTGGTACCGATGTTCGCCTACTCCGCAGTCAAACGGCCGCCTCACGAGGTCGGCTCTTCCATCGTTGGTTGGCGGTGTGGTCCTCCGGTAGGGCGGGAGACCCTTATCTAAATATCCAAAATAACCGGCCATGTCCAATATCCCATGACGGATTCTGGTCAGAGTGGGGGAAGACGGGTCCAGAGTCCGGTGTCGCCTTAAGCTCGTCACGGCCCTGTAATTGCGCGCAGTTGCTCGGCGCGGTAAAAGACGCGGTTAGTCGCTATTTAAATGTTCGCAAGTTCTCAGGATTCTTCTAGGAGCGCTCGTGTGCCTTCCAGTGCGTGTGTGATCGACGTTTTGCGGGGCAGAGGGCGGCCGTTTCTATACGTAATACGCTTCATGCTCGCCTTTGGAGCGCTCGCGTTACGCTGCCAAAAAACAGTGTATCACCGCTGTCATTATATTAAGCAATAACGGGCTTAGAGGGCATCCCCCTTTTTTTTTCTTACGCGGGGGAAATGCCTTATGCACACCCCGAAGTCCTGGGGTGGGACTTCGAGGTAGTGTGGGACTCGCACCCACTAAAACCCCCGCGGCAGCCTTCTCGGGCGGAACTCGGCGGTGGCGGGATCTTGTATGAACGCACCGCCACCGCCGCGCCTGTGCTCCCCTTATCGGGGAGCCCGTCCCGTGCGGGTGATCGAACGCCCCCCAGAGGTGACCGATACCCCGGTCACCTCCCCTTCTCTGCTCCTCCAGCGTCAGAGGACTGCACTCCGACGCCGACACTACCGGGCCGCATTGGATGCAGCCGGGGACCCCACCCCGACTGCATCAGCGGCCCCGGC
>NW_015374391.1:0-2299 GCF_001272555.1 Dufourea novaeangliae | reverse complement strand
CCCGCCTCTCCCTGGCAAAGGCCGGGCACTCCTCCAGCACGTGCTGCGCGGAGTCGACCTCCGCGCAGCACTGATGGCACTCTGCCGTCGCCTCGGCTCCTACTTTCCGCAGATACTCACCGAAGCAACCATGCCCAGTGAGCACCTGCGTGAGCCGGTAGGATAGCCTGCCATGCCGACAGTCCAGCCATCCATCGAGGACGGGCAGGACCGCGCCCACGGCTCGCTGCCGAGCGGCGCCACTGTCAAACAGCTGGCGCCGCCACTTTTCGCGAGCGAGCCGCCGGCTCTGGCGCTTCAACAATCCGACCGCGTCGTCCGGCGGGTCGACCCCGTTCCGGCGGAGGCCCTGCAGACACCGATATACATCGGCGTCAGCCTCCGCCTGGAAGTAGAAGGGCACGACCCCTGCCAGGACGGCCGCCGCCTCGTGGGAGATGGTGCGGTAGCCGCTCACGACCCTGATGGCCATGCGGCGCTGTATGCGCCGCAACAACTGCCGGCCTCGCCGGCGGACCATGAGGGCGTCGGCCCATACGGGTGAACCGTATAGGGCCATGGCCCGCACCACCCCCATGTAGAGGCGGCGTACCTTCTCTTCTGGCCCCCCGAGATTGGGCATCAGACGACCCAATAGGGTCGCCACGCCCTCAATCCCGAGGACCAGGCGGTCGAAGTGATCCTCGAAGCGCCAGCGGCTGTCCAGGTCGAGGCCGAGGTACTTCATTCGGCCCCCGACCCGGACACAGGCGTCTCCTACACGGACCCAGGCCTGGGGGCCTCGCCGCGACAGAGGTAGTCCATGGAACATGACCACCTCCGTCTTTGGCGGCGAGATCTGTAACCCCAGGTTCCGGATCCGAGCGACGACAAGTGGCGCCCCCACCTCCGCCAACCGAATGGTCCTTGTCCAATCCATCCCGACCGCGATGATCAGCGTGTCGTCTGCATAGCAGACGACTCGCACACCGGGCGGGAGGGGCCCGCGCAGAACCGAGTCGTACCCCAGGTTCCACAGCAGGGGTCCCAAAACGGACCCCTGAGGCACGCCCCGGTTGACCCTCCGTCGCACGATCGTGCCACCCCGGCCGGAGTACTCGTTCGCCCTGTCCGACAGGTAGTCCCGCAGCACGATCCGGAGATACGGAGGCACCCCGCGTTCGCGGAGTGCCCCCCGGACCGTGTCCCAGCGGATGGTGTTAAAGGCGTTGGCGATATCGAGAGTCATCGCCAACGCCACACCGCCGCGGGAAACTGCCCGGCCCGCGAGGGAATGGACATGTTCAATCGCATCAAGCATTGACCTTCCCTGGCCGAAGCCGTACTGGCAGTCCGCCAGACAACCGTCGGACACGCCCCTCAAAAGGCGGGCAGCGAGCACACGCTCGAAAAGCTTGCCCGCCTCGTCGAGGAGGCATATCGGCCGATAGGCGGACAGAGAGTCCGCGGGCTTCCCCTTCTTCGGGACAAGGACCATCCGGCCCCGCTTCCAGACCAGCGGGACCTGCCCCGACATCATACAGCTGTCGAACAGCCGAATGACTCGGGGGCCGAGGACGCGTGAGGCCAAGCTCAGCGCCCGCCCGGGGATGCCGTCAGGCCCCGGAGCCTTGTTGGCCCCAATGCGCCCGACGGCAACCGCGAGCTCCTCTCGCGTGACCCCCAGCTCGGCGGACCAGTTGGTCGGGTTTTTTTTTTTTTACGTGAGGGAATGCATTTACGCACACCCCCGCCATCCTCCAATGTGGGAGGATTGGGCGGGGGTAGTGTGGGACTCTCCCCCAATAGGGCAAAGCCCAGGGGGAATACCCACTAAACCCTCACGGTGGCCGGGCTCGGCGCTATGCGGGGAGGCACCGGGATCTCTTGCGAACACAACCGGTACCTCCCCAGCGCCAGCTCCGCCAGTTGACGGCGGAGCGCCCTCTCTGTGGTGGGGGAAACGGAGAGCTCCCCCCCCACCCCCCGCCCCGCGGACAGCGGGTGCCGCAGTCTCGCGATCCCAACAGTCCCTTTTAGTCGCCTCTTACGACAGGCAGTGATTACCGTGGGCGTATACTATTCCCCGCCGCACAGGGAGAAAAAAGAAATCGCACCGCCGGGAGGAACAAACGTCCCCCCCCCTCCGGCGGCGGCATCGACGCGGGCACTTCCAGGCTGGGGCGTCAGCGCACCCCCAGATGCCCGGCGATCGCGTAACAGGCAGGCGAGCCCGAGGGCCCGTCACCGCCAATCCTGCGGGGTCGCCGCGTCACGCCGGTCGCCCAGCGACCGGCCGAGAGGAGGGAGGGCTCAGGGG
>NW_015374390.1:115144-121663 GCF_001272555.1 Dufourea novaeangliae | reverse complement strand
TTACTGTGATACGTTTATCCTGATAAACCTAGAATGCATCTTGGGTATTGTTTTACTAGATATCACACAAAAACTAATTAAATATTTATTAAATTTTGTTGTTTTCGATATAAAAATAAATAAATTGGTGAAATTTTATTATTTGTATACGTTTGTTTGTTTATAACTGATTTTAAAGTACTTGAAAAATGTTTCCCTAATTTGGCCGAAATCGCCCCGAATTGCTGGTTCGCGCAAGCGAAAAAGGCCTCGAGTGCAAAGGCTTAAGTCATTATTTTGCTGATTTCGAAATTGTTTAAAAAATAGAAACCCTCAAATTTGGTACTTTTCACCAATTTTCATCTCCGTAACTATTAAAGATACGAACTTGAATCTTTTTTCATTTAGAAAGCAAAGGGACGTTCTTTCTAACTAACTTTTTGTTTGGTACGTGACGTTATTTTTGCAATGCTTAACAAATATTAAGTTTCACAAAGAGTTGTAAGGTCAAAACTTGTTTGTGATACTTCTACTACATTTTTTTCCGATTCTACAACATCTTAGCTATAACCTCGACAAAGATTCATCCCGCTATCTTATTTCTATCGAAAATTCTACGATTGTAACACAAAATTGAGCAATTTGTTCCACTGCGCGCCGCGGCACGATTTCCTAAATTGTCGGACGTCGAGACCTTTGTCGGCCTGCTGCGATTACGATTTTAGAGTGCCTGCGAATTAAAAAAAATGGATTTTAAAAAAACTTTTTGCATGTTACCTAGCAAATCATTCTTTTAGAATTTCTTGTTTTTTCTACTGATTTTTACAAACACAAATAGTAATGTAATTCATCGTAAAATCATATTGAATACGTTTTTCTGTTTAAGGATCAAGAACTTACGATCGCAGTGAGCAATTTCACTCGGATAACAAAATCGCAATCACTGTCGTAAATGAAGTGAAATCACGACCGTGATTGTAATTCGGTGATCACTGTGATAAATCACCGTTAGTGATTTTGCACGCCATCTCTAGGTGTAGAGCATCCCACGATTCTGGCATGACTGGGACGCGCTTCATTTATAATTAAGCAACGACCATGACGAGCGAAAGTAAGTATTGTAGTACTGTAAATTGTTGGATGACCAACCTGCTGATTCATCAAGACGCATTTCATTCGTAGACGCACTTCAATACGAATTTCATTCGTATGGAAAGTTTTTGCAAATGAAATATTAAAACCCATTCGACATAGACAGAAGTTTAATAAACTAACACTTTCTTATAACGAATAGTTTTTTGTAAATACTTATATGTTTTAAACAAGACATGAGGTATTTTTATTTTGACTGTGATACCTGTCCACAATGTACCATAAATTCATGTTATCACTAAACTACGGATGTTTATGCAAATATGTATGTTTACAAAAGAAATACACGTGTTACGTCCCGCGTTGCGGTCGTTACTTTATTTATAATTACGGGTCCTGGCTCCCTTAACACTAGGTTTACGGGACGCGTCATTTTGACGCATTTCGAATGCTTTCTAACCTCGAAATTCTCTATGTGGTATACCTATCTCTATAGCTATGCATTAATTTCAGAGATCATAAATTGTGTATTATATAAAATAAGTTGTTTTTTAAAGAAAATCTACAGGTTCGTTGATGCGTGCCGTGGAGATACCTACACGATAAATGCCCGTAAACCTAGTGTTAAGGTGCTAAAGCACGTCCTGTCTGAACTTACCGATGAAGTACGCAATTTTGGATAGGGAACGGGAGGGATAGGAAATCACTCTCGTTTTGATAACAACAAAGATATATTCTAACAGTGAATTAAATAAAAGATACAAATAAGTGTTAACATGCCAATGGTGATGAAGATAAATGATAGGTTCGTGTCGCTTTAGTCGGTTCTACCGGGATTTCGGGTCCTTGAAAGGGCAGAAGACTCGCTGGCGCTCGGAGCCGTGATACAGGGTTTACGCACTGCGGGATACGTTGCCGTATCTTATAAAACTCAGTCTATAGTAACCGCCCTCAGATCAGGCGGAGTAGGAAATCAGTAATAACAGTTCATAAAATACTAACGTGAGCAAAAGTACGGTTACAGTAGCTTAGCGATTTCTCAACCGATTGTTATGAAATTTTGCACAAATATTCCTTAACATATTTTCCTTTGCATGAACCTAAAGGTTTTTTTAAAAATTGAAATAAACAATGTTTATAACCATTTGTTTGTAAAAAAAATTTGTCACTTCTTTTCAAAGTGGCGAAGAATTTGTAATTTTTTTTTTAAATTTATGTTCATGTAAAGGAAATTGGATGGTGATTTCAGATAATTAGAGCGACCTGTGTGTTGTACAGCGCATTTTCGAGGAGCCAACTCCAAGCAGCTGCTGCTCAGTTATTTATGAATATTTTGATAATCTCAAAATTGATATAGATTGTCTAGATGCTACACAATAACATACAATTATTTGTAAATAAAAAAATATTATGCTCTCTTCAAAACAAATTCGAAAAGAAATGCTTGTTTACTTGACTCTCCCCCTTTAAATCCTTCACTGCCATGTGTTAAGAGATAATTTACAGTAAAATTTAATAGTCGCGTCAACAATTGGAAACCCTGCTATGTTATCGTTACCCCTTTTTTAAGTTACATTTCATTTGTTTTACAATAAGCTATAGTTTATTTACTGTGCTTTGTTTCATTATATATTGTTGTGATCCCGTGGGTGAAACAATTGTACTCTTTATTTAACAGTTGATTGCTTTATTCTATCGTTACACTTAGTCACAGCTAGAGATGTTTCTTATTCGAGGGCTCGGAAAAGTCTGCCTACAAAGCATCGGAGAAAGCGAAAGATGGTCCTAAAAGGGGAGAGGTTTTTCCTTGGAGGGGCACGGGTAGGATAGGTCCTTGAGAACCGTGACAAATATCTACGTCTAAACGCAATCACGTACGCTGCCTTGACTGTTACAGTGTATAACCAACTAACCAACTATATGTATAACAAACTAATACTGGGGGGTATCCAACAATATCAGCTTTATTATAGTTCCATTTTTTATTTTTACAATAAACTTATTTATTTTGTTCCACTGTGCATTTTATACTTCAAATTTTCACTATCATAATATAGAAATTTCGAATTAAAAAACACGAATAAGTTAGATAATTATAACACATTTATCAAGCTCCACAGCGTGTAACAGTTTTCGGTACACATGGCATGAATGGAAAGTCGCGTAAGAGTGGTTCTACATGAAACGTGTTAAAGCAATGATGATACTTCTGAATCTGAATCTGAATCTGAATCAATTATTCTTGTACGAAACATAAGTGATTGATACTGTAGTATCCTTTTGCTTTTTCTCCATCCTTTGCTAATTGAATATGCACTTTTAGGTGTAGTACTTTGTACAGTATACTCGTAACATATTGGTTTACTCCGACATCTTAGTTCATCTTTCCTTGCTTTATTACTAAGATGAGTATCATTTAAATGTGCATATACGCTACTGTCGAAAGATTGATGTCTCCGCTTAGGTATAAGCTTTACGAACTCATCATTCTCATCATCATCATCATCACAAAATAAAATACGATCTGATTTGCGTTTCATTCTCTTATTAGTGTCTTTATCAGTATCTTCGACCATATTATGATACACTGCTTCTAATTTCTCTGAATGTGAAATATCGTGAGAGTGGTGGCACGAACTAATAGGAACACGTAATGCATTATTAATATTTTGCTTATAATCTAACTTATTATTATTTGTTTCGATTAACAATGGTGTTAAAGAAACTACTGGATTCAAATTCCTTGGAATTGTTGACATCTGAGTTTGTCTTCTATATTTCAATATATCAAGCTCTGATAAGCCTTTTAAACAAACTATTGGATTTAAATTTTTAGGGTTTATAATTGTATTTTTTGAATTTTTCAATTGCTGTACATCGAACATTGATAATCGTTTCAAACATACAACGGGGTTCAAGTTTTGAAGGCTCATCATTGCCATTTTTGACCCGTAAAATTTCTTTGTATCAGACTCTAAAGAAAATACTGGTTTTTTCTTTGTTAAATTCCTCCTGACATCACTAGAACTACTCTTTACCGAATTACTGAATTCATTTTTATTGGTAATTATTGTATTTGCAGATTTATCCACATTCTGGTTATTGTGCTTTGTGAAGTTATTATTTGTATCAATTGAACTATGACTTCTTTCTTGTTTCTTTGGAATATTTAAATCTGGTAAAATTTCATTAAAATAATTTAAACTATTCCTTAGTCTTTCATGATTGCTAAAATTTGGAATATTGAATGAACTACCACTACTACTACTCGAACTACTCAATATACGCGTATGATACTTTTGCAAAGAATTCTCCTCTCCTCTGTTGAAAATATACTTTGTTTGTCTCTCATGCAAAAGTTCTAATGCAGGATGTGAAAATAGTTTTGATTTGGGTATTGTATTCTTAATACTACTTTTCATACAAACAAGATCAACAGGTGAATCTCCACAAACATACAACTTTTTGCGATGACTTAATTTTATAGGACTACCTTGCAATGTCAAATTTTCCTCTATTGAATGATTTTGGTCAGAATCCAATAACTTTGAATTAAGTAAGTTTTGTTTGATATCGGAACTGCTATTTCTGCTATCAAAAATTGAGTACATTAATTTTTCACGAGATTCCGGAGATTTAACTTTGTTAGCATCTAAATGTGAATTCCTTTGCCCATGTGTTATAACTCTTTGTGAGTCAACAATTTCACATCTTTTGCTAGAGATTTCATCAGTAAAAGGTTTCATTCTTTCCATATTTCGTGAAAATACATTGTGAAAACATGATGAAATTCTTTGATTTGCTCCTCCCATAGTCGCCATAGTGTCTTCTTTATTAGATGTATTCATATTTGATAAAATACATGCAGCTGTATCAAAAGAACTGCAAAGGAGTTTTCCTCATAACCTGGATTTATGGAATATTCACTTGATGCTTCTTCTACTAAATATTATTCTGACCGCTTACCAATATCCATAAGTGCTTCATGTAGTAGATTGCCAGTGTCTAACCTATATTGTATGACATGTAACGGTTTACATACAGCTTCATTTGACTGAGGATATAATGTAATCTCTATTTCTGTTTCATTCCGCATACAATGAACGATTTCAGCATACAAGTTTTTTGCCCTTACAGAATTTTGTTGGCATTCGTCATATATAAAAAGTATATCGACTTGCTCTTCAACGACTTACTCTTATCATGTTTATCTTATTCTGAAAATTTATTAAAGTGTCTTTCAAATAGTGTTTATTTTCGTTGAACTAAACCGTCAGTATTATCGCTTTTGACTACTTTCTATGACCTTCAATGACCTTATGTAATAGCTGGTTGAAAACGTTTTAAGCTCCTCTATCATTCTACGGAAATAAGAACATACCAATCTATTTAAAAAAATGGAGGTAATTTTCAAATATCCAAAGTACTTCCACCTGCAAAGAAACTGTTAGCGCCATCAGATGGCTCACTTTGTACTGTGTAATTTTGGTTCAACAAATATTTCTGTAAAACTTATAGTTTCGAAGATATCTGAGGTGGTAATAGTTATTGCCCCACCTTGTACATATGTATTGTACAATATATTGGAAAATATAGCATTTCATTTAATATAACGAAGTTCACCTTGAAGTGTCCGAAACGCCTCTACCTACAAAAAAATTATATGAACTGCATAATGTATCCCTCCAAACCATGTAACTTTTATATGCAAATTTTTTACATACAATGCATACTTCAGAAGTTATTTAAGGTGTGCAAGTTGTGTGGACCACTCTGTCTAATGCATGACTATTTTTCTTTTTATTTGCGTAATACACAATATTATTGTTGCCTTTGTTATTTATAAATAAAATGTAAAAGGAATTGCACAAATAAATATATTTAAGTTTAAACAAGAACAACGAAATTTTTTCATACTTTTGTGGAGTTCTTGCTGAAAAAGTTGTTCCAAGAATCTATCCTGTGATCTAATATTTTACTGACTTCTGAAGTATGCATTGTATGTAAAAAATTTGCATATAAAAGTTACATGGTTTGGAGGGATACATTATGCAGTTCATATAATTTTTTTGTAGGTAGAGGCGTTTCGGACACTTCAAGGTGAACTTCGTTATATTAAATGAAATGCTATATTTTCCAATATATTGTACAATACATATGTACAAGGTGGGGCAATAACTATTACCACCTCAGATATCTTCGAAACTATAAGGTTTACAGAAATATTTGTTGAACCAAAATTACACAGTACAAAGTGAGCCATCTGATGGCGCTAATAGTTTCTTTGCAGGTGGAAGTACTTTGGATATTTGAAAATTACCTCCATTTTTTTAAATAGATTGGTATGTTCTTATTTCCGTAGAATGATAGAGGAGCTTAAAACGTTTTCAACCAGCTATTACATAAGGTCATTGAAGGTCATAAAAAGTAGTCAAAAGCGATAATACT
>NW_015374390.1:95366-115113 GCF_001272555.1 Dufourea novaeangliae | reverse complement strand
GACCGGGTTTTTCGTTAATATCTCGTTAACGAAGCCGCATCTAACATTTTCGGTAAGGAAAAATAGCTTCCATTAGGGGAAAGAGCAATCTAGGGGTTAGGACCTTCTATTATGCTTCTACTTCTTAAAATGGGAATTACTGAAATTTATACAAAATTAACATTCATTTTAACCTTATTTAATATAATGCAGTACTTAAATTATATTTACCATCTGGTAGTATGACTTTCCCTTATGCCACTTTTTCCCCTAGCGAAAGCCGGGGAACCAAACAAATGTCATGTATGACGTCATAGCCTACTTGACATGTACATACATATGAAAACATTGGAAGAAAAATCCATCACAATAATATGTTACGTAGAGTAAAATGAAAGCTTGGAAGATATTAATTTGAGAAACGCTTCATTGTCATATTCGGTAGTAGTACTATTATTCCAATTGCGGTTTAAACTATGTGCATACTTCTTTTCAGATATAGAAAAGTAAAGAACCGACGCGACGCCGAGAGCAGCATGATTTCTCTCACGTGCTTGTTCATGATGAAGACCCCGTTGGAATCCCGATGCGACCGTTTTAGTTTTTATTTTTAATTATTGTATAATTTCACTTTGTAATATGTCAGTAAAATAATAGCTTCGAAGATATTAATTTGAGAAGCATTTTCAAAATTCGATTCTTGTATTAATGATATATTTCGCATTTCTGAGAACCGTTGCAGTTGGTTCACGCACATGTGATGTTAGTGGTCCTTTACTTTTCTATGTCTGAAAAGAAGTATGCAGATAGTTTAAACCGCAATTGGAATAATAGTACTACTACCGAATATGACCATGAAGCGCGTATATGAACAGGTACTTAGAGTGAGACGCATCTGACCAAAACGCGGGCAACCCTATCGTAAATGGAGGTAATAACGAAACTGCACGGTGGCTCATTGTAACATGTAATTTGTAAATGTCTTTATTACCGGAAAGTAGCACGGTATTACATTCTTAGAAACTATTTTAACGTAAAGGGACTTTGAATTAGGTGCAATTATACGCGCGCCGAATACATTATTGTCCGATTATTTCAAAAGGGATTGATAGGAATTTCCCAGATTTTGAAAGAAGCATTTTAGCCGCCCAAAGAAATTAATATACCGTGAATAAAGCAAGTCCATATTGAGGACGGAACATGAACAACTTGTGACATTATTTAGAGGACAAAAAGAAAAGACGATGTATTGTATTTCCATGCATATTATACATGCTCACCGACATCAAATAAAAAAAATGCATACGCGTGGACCAGCTTAACAAAAAAATCTAATTTTGAAAATGCTTCTTAAATTAATAACTTCCAAGCTTTCATTTTACTGTACGTAACATATTAATGTAATGGATTTTTCTTCCAATATTTTTATATGTATGTACTGCAATGGTTAGAATAAAGGTAACATCTAATTGTAAGAATAATTTGTGTATAGTATATATAAGAGAATATGTATTTGTATAATATAAAATTTTATCTTAAATTAATATCTTCGAAGCTTTTATTTTACTGACATATTATAAAATGAAATAATACAATAATTAAAAATAAAAAGTAAAACCGTCGCATCGGGATTACAACGGGGTTTCGGACGGGGTCTTCATCATTAGCGCGTGAGAGAAATCATGCAGCTCTCGGCGTTTAGGACGTAAACTTTAGGTTGCTTGCGATTTGGAATTTTTGACTTGGCTTGGGCCACTCGATCGTCGCGTCGTAAACGTGTGACGTAGGACTTTTGTCGAGAACACCCGAAGCAGAGCGCACACGGACAGAGGTAGAAAACGCTTGTGACAGGCTAGAATATGCTGAGTAAAATACCCACGGGAGGCATGGAGAGGGTAAGCGCTCGCGAGAAAATCCCACAATTCTGGCATCAGTGGTGAGTGGTAGCAAACCTGGTAAAATCACTCAACCGTTACGCAACAGTTGTGTCTTCTGAACACAGCTAGTGATGGGATTTGGAACGCTTCGAATCGCTTCGAATCTGTATACGGACGAAAACTTCGAATCGCTTCGAATCTGATTCGCAGCTACAAAAGTCTTGAAAGTCTTGAACGGATTCGAAGTTCCGAGGCGATTCGAAGTCTCGAGCGGCTTCGAAGTCCTGACCAGATTCGAAGTCTTGAACGGACTCGAGTCTTGAACGGTCTTGGAAATCTTGAGCGTTTTGTAATTTGTAAGTCTTGGAAGTGTTGAGATGTTTTTATAGGTTATATTATTATTCAATATCTTCCAGGTTACAGGTTACAGATACAGGCTTTTTGATTACTTTTGTTCAAGCAGTATCATTGATATAAGGTATTAAACAATATTTGTAAATTTCGAATTATCATAAATACATTTATTGTTCTAGTTATTTATTTATTTATTTTTTTTTGTGGGAATTGAGAAATGTGAGAAAGGAAATGTAAAAAAAGTGAAAACATTTCCCAATGAATAAGATACAATTTGTGAAGAAATAAGGTTATTGCTTATATATATTATTTATTGAATAACAAAATCGTATTTAAACTTAACATAACGTGGGATATAGTTGAAGGGAAAATATCAAACAGTAGTGATTTTCGGAAAACTGTATATGTAAATGTTATTAAGTAAATACAGCAAATTTGACTAATTTATTCAGTATTTACATAGTACTTAAATACCAAAAAATGTTTCATATAAAAGTTGTTTGATTTCTTGCAGCAAACATAATAAAGTATTTGGTATGAAAGATTTTTTGTGTAGTCAATAGTTAGCGTGTATACATTTAAATCGATTATGCTCTAGACTCTAGTATACAATATAAAATAACAATTATATTTAATGTCAATAAATAATAATGGGTTTATTTCTTATTCAGTAATAAAATTAAACTACTATTTTCAACCAAACATGATGCAATACACTAATAGCATATTACATAATAACGTATGTAATAATAAACAAATAATAAGGTATTAATAGACTAAAGTAATAAATTAAGTACTATGCAAATACTGAATAAATTAGTCAAATTTGCTGTATTTACTTAATAACATTTACACATACAGTTTTCCGAAAATCACTACTGTTTGATATTTTCCTTTCAACTATATCCCACGTTATGTTAAGTTTAAATACGATTTTGTTATTCAATAAATAATATATATTAGCAATAACCTTATTTCTTCACAAATTGTGTCTTATTCATTGGGAAATGTTTTCACTTTTTTTACATTTCCTTTCTCACATTCCTCAATTCCCACAAAAAAAATAAATAAATAAATAATCAGAACAATAAATGTATTTATGATAATTCGAAATTTACAAATATTGTTTAATACCTTATATCAATGATACTGCTTGAACAAAAGTAATCAAAAAGCCTGTACCTGTAACCTGTAACCTGGAAGATATTGAATAATAATATAACCTATAAAAACATCTCAACACTTCCAAGACTTACAAATTACAAAACGCTCAAGATTTCCAAGACCGTTCAAGACTCGAATCCGCTCAAGACTTCGAATCCGTTCAAGACTTCGAATCTGGTCAAGACTTCGAATCTGGTCAAGACTTCGAAGCCGCTCGAAACTTCGAATCGCCTCGGAACTTCGAATCCGTTCAAGACTTTCAAGACTTTTGTAGCTTCGAATCAGATTCGAAGCGATTCGAATTTGTCGCTCGAATTCGAGACAGTTTCGAATCGATTCGAAGCGTTCCAAATCCCATCACTAAACACAGCCAATGACACCACTGATTGGACGAATTTGGATAAAAACCAATATGGCGTTAAACTATATCTCTATAACCTGCAAAGTATGCCAAAACTACTTGGTTTTACATATGCATAACTTTTGAACCGGTGGATTTCTAAATTTAAAACTTGCAGTTTTAGATTCCACTCCTTGAATACTACCAGGAGGCATAAAAAAAGGCAATAATTTTTGGTCCAGCAAAGTAAAGTTTAACACATTTGATAGTTATGTAAAAAAATAGAGTAACAGTTCCAGGGAAGCCGTTAGCCGCTACTTACTTCTTTCTCCCTCCAAGGACTTAACCGTCAAATTCTTCTCTTTTTCAAATTCCGTGGTAATATTCGGAGACGCGTTGCTTAATAGCAGGAATTTTTTGCGGCTTTTCATTCACATACTTCTTGTGCACTTACACAAATGCAAAACAAGGAATAATACCACTCATTTTTCATTTATGGATATTACATTCGCACTAGTATCATTTATAACAGAACGATGTAGAACAATGAAAATAATGTTGAACAATGCAGGAGGTTGACCGGGTTGACGGTTGACACTCCTGTGTGCTCCTGTGTTAACGAATCGAACAGTGATTGTGGCGCCGTCGCAATTAATCTGCAGACATGGGACAACTAAAATTCAATATGGCGTACTGCGACGGGTGCATACACATATACAGGGTGTCCCAAAAATGTCCTCCGACCCGGAAATGTGGCACTCGGGGGGTGAATTGGAACAACTTTTTCCTTAGCCAAAATTTAAACTGAGGCTTCGTTTACGAGATATTAACGAAAAACCGCGACCAATCAGAGCGCGAGTTTGCCAGCCGAGTTCCCGCGCTAGCGGTGGCTACGCGCTACGCTTGTACTACGAAACTCCGAACAAGTAGGTTACCATGCATCGCAGGAAACCGCGAATAATAATAGCAAATAAACAAGACGTAACAAATAAAATCATACTTTTTATCATCTGTCTTTTGTTATTTAACGAGATTAGTGAATGAAACGTAAATGTAGGCAAATTATGTGTAACGTAAAAAGACGAATGCACATTTACATTTTTGTAAATTCCTTTGTACGAATTTGTAAATTTCCTTTTCAAATAACGTGTGAACGAAAAGGTAATGTAACAGAGAATAAACGAGAAGTGATTGTACTTCGGTGAAATTAATAAAACAATAATGACCAATAAACTGAATAGAACTCACCCTTACGGAAATTCACCTGCAGCGTAGAAACCTGCGTCAGTAGGTCAGTGTACCGAGCCTGGTCATCGACGGACGAAATGGTTTATGGCAGGGTAGAGTCCATGCCACTGGTGATCGCAGGTATGCGACACCAGCCGACGTTAAGAGTTGCAACGTCAAGTGCCGCCGGGTTAATCCATCGAATATGTATTCACTTCACTGCACTGCACTAACACTGATCACCCGACACAATCACTTAATGTATTTTTAATCCAACGTGTTGTTACTACGTTAGGAAAATTCGTATCCCCGGAAAGGGCCGATTGGTTTCAATTTTTCAGATGTTTTACGTAACCAAACACTTGCACACCAACACCCGCATATCCGTTATTGTGTACGTACCACCATAAGATTCCGTAATACTCCCGTGAACTGAACATCTCTGTCGCCCGATTGCTAACCGACTGACAGAATTTTTCCGAAAGGGCTTCCTCTACCCCCAAGTAGTTTCCCATCGTTACATTGTGAGTTCACTCTCACCACGACAAGATTTAGGTAAAACGAAACCAACGGTTCTAGGATAACACGTGCTTTGCAGAAGTGCAAGGGAAGAACCGTCGCGCAGTTTCTCCAAGGCGCCGTAGCCCGTTAATTTATTGCCAGGGTACCCACTGCTTCGAGATAGAAAACAGACGTCACGTGCATCGGCTTGAAAATGTCCGAAATGAAGAGGCCCTGGCCGACCACCCTTGTAGAGGCCGGAGTGGAATTTTCGGTTATTTATGGCTCAATTTCTTCGGCCTTTTTTTCTAGTATTCCGTCAAATATCTCGGAATTTATTAGAAATATAAAAACCGTACAATTTGCAATATTGTGTTTGTTTTGATATTGAATGTAGCTATATCATTGAATTCCAGAATAATCCCTTTCTTTAAACAATCTTTCGTTGAACTCTTTTCCGTAAATCATTGATACTTTGATATAGCTTTTAATCTATTGAAATAGTCTGGAGCGTTAGCGATACCATCAGTCGACTGTAATAGTGGAGCGCCCGATTCTTTTACCTGAACCGGGGCGCACCGCTGTCTTCAATGGGTTACTATTACGTTAATATGAACCGCATCACCCTACCGATAGGCTTATTTTACGGAAAAGAATTTAACGAATACGGTTTTTATATTTCTAATAATTTCCGAGATATTTGACGGAATACTAAAAAAAAAAATACGTATGAAATGTTTTCATGAGAACTACAATTTCACAAAGTTGTAATAAAATTGTCGATTGTCAATTCTGTTGTGAGTTCACGATTGCTACGAGGCCGAAGATTTTAAGCCATAAATAACCGAAAATTCCACTCCGGCCTCTACAAGGGTGGTCGTCCAGGGCCTTGCAGCGTCAACTGACACGTGTCGGTAAATTTTTTTCCCTGCTCCTCGAGATAGACAATGTACACTGTACTTTCCAACTCGAAGCAAGGGATACGTTGATGGTCCTCTTCATTTCGGACATTTTTAAGCCGATGCACGTGATGTCTGTTTTCTATCTCGAAGGAGTAGGTACCCTGGCAATAAATTAACGGGCTACGGCGCCTTGGAGAAACTGCGCGACGGTCCTTTCCTTCCACTTCTGCAAAGCACGTGTTATCCTAGAACCGTTGGTTTCTTTCTACCTAAATCTTGTCATGGTGGGAGTGAACTCACAATGTAACGATGGGAAACTACTTGGGGGTAGAGGAAAAATTCTGTCAGTCGGTTAGCAATCGGGCGACAGAGATGTTCAGTTCACGGGAGTATTACGCAATGTTATGGTGGTACGTACACAATAACGGATATGCGGGTGTTGCTGTGCAAGTGTTTGGTTACGTAAAACATCTGAAAAATTGAAAACAATCGGCCCTTTCCGAGGCCACGAATTTTCCTAACGTAGTAACAACACGTTGGATTAAAAATACATTAAGTGATTGTGTCGGGTGATCAGTGTTAGTGGTCGTGCAGTGAAGCGAGTACGTATTCTGTGGAATAACCAGGACGCACTTGACGTTACAACCCTTAACTTCGGCTGGTGAGGTATACCTGCGATCACCTGCGAACTGGGCCATACCCTGCCATAAACCGTTTGGGCCGTCGATGACCAGGATCGGTACACTGACCTACTGACGCAGGTTTCTACGCTGCAGGTGAATTTCCGTAAGGGTGAGTTCTATTCAGTTTATTGGTCATTATTGTTTTATTAATTTCACCGAACTACAATTACTTCTCGTTTATTCTTTGTTACATTACCTTTTCGTTCACACGTTATTTGAAAAGGAAATTTACAAATTCGTAAAAAGGAATTTACAAAAATGTAAATGTGCATTCGTCTTTTTACGTTAAACATAATTTGCCTACATTTACGTTTCATTCATTAATCTCTTTAAATAACAAACGACAGATGATAAAAAGTATGATTTTATTTGTTACGTCTTGTTTATTTGCTATTATTATACGCGGTTTCCTGCGATGCATGGTGACCTACTTGTTCGGAGCATCGTAGTACAAGCGTAGCGCGTAGCCACCGCTAGCGCGGGAACTCGGCTGGCAAACTCGCGCTCTGATTGGTCGCGGTTTTTCGTTAATATCTCGTAAACGAAGCCTCAGTTTAAATTTTGGCTAAGGAAAAAGTTGTTCCAATTCACCCCCCGAGTGCCACATTTCCGGGTCGGAGGACATTTTTGGGACACCCTGTATAATACATTGCGCGGTCTTATGTTACGGATGAGGTTGGCAGTAGAGTGAAAGGATAATACATGGAGTCACAGACTTCTCTTTCTAATGGGGCTGTTGGTGGAAGATTTTCCTACGGCTGTGGAGGCATTACATGCGTGCAGCGTACAGCATTCCTTCTCATCACCCTCCAGTTGCATTCTCCCCTCTCTCTGCGATGTGCGAGCGAGAGAGGAGTGACTCCATTGCTACTTCTGGCTTTGGGTCTTGCTTCATCCTTACCATAAGATCTCGCAGTCTACTATATATGTCTATGGTTCATGTCACAAATAAAATGAGTTTTTTAAATATTGCTTGATTACTGTACTATCCATTAAAACATGTACGAAATTTATTATGAGTTTTAGAAATATACAGGCCATTTGGGATACGGAGATTTAGTGAAACTTTTTGCTTCAGTAAATGAACAAGTGGGAAATTTTAGACAGCGTTAGTGTTGGCACGCTCTAGTACTAGCCGTGCTGAACAACGTGGCAACACCGCTCATGGCGGATTCGGGAGTCGTATTTTCATGAATAGAGTTTTGGGCTCAGTGTTATAATTAACGTTATTTTGTACATAAAACCATACTAATACACAGTATGTTTGATTAATTATGCATAAGGAATACATAAATATCATAACTGTAGTAAGTAGAAGTAATATAGATGTATACTAATATTTATAAATGTGGTATATATTTTGTGGACGCTCTGAATAGTTTGGTGTTGCGATGCATTATATTTGAAATATTTACAGTGGTTTCAAGATAATATAAGTGTGAAACATGATAAAACCATCTTTGAACCAAATAGAAAAAGGTATGTATAAGTTAATAGAAACCTGAAATGGACAAAATTATTTGTACGATGCCAAACAGGTTAAGGGACATGTGGAAAAGACATTAGGATAATTCGCTATTGAAAGGAACAATTATACAGGTAATCATGAACTTGTGTTAGAGAACAGTTTATTATTTACAGTTTTCACATAATCGTTTAATAAAATATTTAAAAAAATTGATAATAATTTAAAGAAAATACTGTGGTAAGTTGGATCACAAATGTATGTATCTAAAAATGCTAAATAATGTATATCTGATTGAATACTAATAATATATGTTAATTTACATAAAATATGTTTATGGTTTTCAGATTGCAAAAATTGAGATTTCCATTATTGCATACATATGAATAAATGAGATTATCACTTTTTCAGTGAGAACAGAAAGGTCCCCTGTTTGTAAGTGATCAAAATATACATCGCCTACAGTTTTACCTTTATCCTCCACAATTAATAATCGACATATATTGCAATTTAATTTTTTAGCAACAGAATGGGACCCATAATCAGATATGTAAATTTTAATGGAATCATCTACAACACAATTGGGCAAGCAATTGTATGCAGCCGACAATTGGCTATATAACGAAAAAGCTTCTTCTAGAGATTTTTCAAGATGTTTTTCAATAAGTCATATATCAGTGGTAAAATATGGACTCTGTAATACTTTATATCTACTTAATAAATTTTCAAGCTGAGACCACCTAGATAATTTCTTATCAATAGGCAGTACCCACTTTAAATCATTGAGTGAAACTTCATTGCTTTCTTGAAAAACTTGTAATTTCATGTTGTCACTAATCACAATCTGTGTATTCAGAATTATCATTACATATGAGCATACAAAAATTAATTTTTATAAAAATATATGTAAAACAATATTTCCAAAAAGGTGATAGATTCTATTAAATAAATGTACTACACATAAACAAAGGATATGTAGAGTTAATATAAATATAAATAAATAAAACTTACCTGGATTATTGCACTGGTTCTCACATTTGGGGTATTATAATAATCTAAACATTTGAAGGATTAGCGGGAAACCGAGAAGACAGTAGAGGGAGACTGGGTAGATGGGAGGCTGATGTGGTAGGTTGGGTTAGATATTGAAGCCGGACTCCCGCGTTGTTGCCATTTTTATCTTCAGCACGGCTAGTACTAGAGTCGGCTGTGGCATTGGACATTCAGGCATATTTAATGCAAGGGCGCCCTGCTCGAAACGAAATGGACCAATGAAACGTAGATCACATGACGAGCCAAGAACCATTATCGTTTTGATGCACTCTATCCTTAATGTGAATGAATAATTTAAGGTTAATATACAATAATACAGGTGATTTTAATTTTCAAACTTTCAAATGCAGAAGTAGTATGATCCAGTATATATATTTGTGTTTGGTATAATGTCATATGTGTTACATAATTTCATCAAGTTGTAAAAACCAAAACGACTATTGATTATACGAATATATTCGTTTCACATTGGAAATCAGCCGAGAGGTAGAAGAGAGGAGCACTAGGAAGTAGTGACCTTTTGTGTCCTTAAAACATCAGTTTCCTACTAACTGTGAAGTCGACAGCGTGAATCTCGGCTGATTTCTGCACAACTTAATCAATTTCGTTTGGTTAAATTCGTGTTTAAAACTTTAACAACTTACAAAGGTAATGGCAAATCTAGATTACATAATATTTTATTACCAAATTACGTACTTTATACTCAATAGTTTCGGTTTTTCTTCATATTAGTATTAGCAAAATGTCTAAAAATTCGAAAACGTCTACAATTAATACATTACAAATTTCAAAAATTCAAGATATATTATATATGATATATAAATCGAAAATATTTATTCTTGTAAACTTTCATAGATACTTAAAATAAGTCATGAAGACAGTTTTGACCTTGAACATATTACATTTGCGTGTATATAAAGTGTTATTTCAAAGTTCAATGTCGTTTTTAAAACTTTTCAAATGTTTCATATAATTTATGAGTTACATATACGTAATGTGATACAGTGTTTTCTTATTTCTTATTTACTCGGAGACGTTTAAAATATACAAGTACTTCTTGTTTTAATGAAAATAACTTGTCCTCCATTTTCATATAATTTTGTTGCTTTCTTTAAAAAACTTAAACTGATACATTATATATTAGTTATATATTGAATTTTTTAATAATTTTTGCAATTGATTTTGTATTACTGAATGTGAGTCCTATCTATAACTAAAGTGTTATAACCTTATACACAACGACTGAGATTGAACAGTGTTATTTAATTTGGGTTTAATATAATAAAAAATACCTCATATTTTATTAGTTAAATGTATATAATTACTTAGAAACCAATTGTGTTTAGAAATTTCACATATCATACTTTAATGTCTGATTTATAATCATTTACTATATGGTACTATATATATTTTTCTAAATTTAACTCATTTTAGTATTATATTGTATAATACAGTCAAATAATTTGGACTTCTTAAATATACTGTATTAATGTTATATTTTTTTTAGTTTATTTTGTATTTTACCATTGTTATTTACACAAATGATCTATTAGAAACAGATTAAATATTGTTATCACATATTTTTAGGCTGTGCATCTTTTTCTAAATTCACATTTTTACAGATTAATTTATAGTTTTAGTAATCATTAAACGCCAATTTACTTCTCTACGAAACATTTTGCTGGATAAAAATCAAAAGAAAAATTGTATTGAACTTTTCAGTGTTTTACACATTTACAGATGTTATAAATCTGTATAATCTGTATTACATGTATTAGGGTAAGTGTGGGTATTACTGCGGAGATTTATAAAATAAATAATATTTAATAATGGAAAATACATAAGCTCTTGAAGATTAATGATACAATTATTTTAAACTTTATTACAAATAACTATTAGTAAATATATACAGCAAAGTTGTTATTAATTCTTTTATCGTAGTTTGAAAGTCATCAAGACGAAGCTTTGATCGATTTCCCAATATGACGGTTCTGAACGCCTATTTAAAAAACATTTATATTTTTGTTATCAATAGTATTACATGTAATGTAGCATTATTACTCCATAGGCCATAGAGTAGGAGTTATTTTTTCAAAAAAGAACAAGAAATCATACATCAATAGTTTATTTTTAATTTTGATTTCTCACCACAGTATTAGGTGCAGTACTTTATACCACGTGTGTTTATTACTGGGGACAGGTGACTGCGTAACCTAACCTATTTTCGACCGCATTTACTCGCTTAAAAAATAAAGCTACAGAATTAATGTTGTTGAAAACAAAATCAGAATAAACAAATTTTGAATTTCTTTTAAAAAGTTTATTATTTATTTTTATTATTACTGTTCATATTGTAATAAGGCTTAATATAATACTATAAATATATAATAAATGAATACTTTCTGTTTTCTATAATAAAAAAAAAGGTAAAAATAAGTAAAAAAAAACTGTACAAATAAAGTTAAATAATTGTTCTATTTACAAAATATAGGTAGGTATTTATACTAATATTTTGCTTAACACAAGCCTGCAGTAATATACGCGCAGTAATCGGTATTTCGTTAGTAACTGGCACATACTATCTATGTACTTACACAGTAATGCATGCATGTCCGCCCGCAGTAATTCCTGCAATGAGATGTGGCATTAATTTCTTTGATTTCTATTATGTCCGTCTAATAAGTACCCCGTTCTCAATTTTTTTATAGAATTAATATCATCAAACGTTCCTAAAAACAAGAAAGAGGGACTTTCATTAATGTGAATGCTTTATTGAGCACTTTAAAGTTAACCTATCCTAAAAGCCTGCAGTAATACCTACACTTACCCTATGCATGAATCAAATAATGTGAATAAGTCATTTGGAAATTTAATAAAATACAATTTAAAATATAAAACTAAGATGTTTAGTTTTTTATATGCTTTTTATATATTCATAATTTAAATATGTTTAACATTATTAGTGGACTTTTGATTTTAATCTATGAATGTTACTTATTTTTTATTAGTTTAGTCTGTCTTTTGGATCATGTACTTTCAAAATATGTTGAAAATTTTCACAAAAAAGAATTTAAATACTTCAAAGTGAACTTAATGCAGTCTAATAATAATTGCTAAAAAATTTTATTTTTATTTGGAATAACATCATCTTTGAGTATACGAAGTAGTTCCTTGTTTATAATAGTGATAAGAATTGGAAACAAGCTACTTGTCATTTTCAAAGGTATACGAACTTAACTCGAAAGGCTGGTAATTAAGTACTTCATTCAGGTGTGGAAGTATGATAAGCTATTTGTATAATTTGAAGCTTTGATATGTATGATTATCATGACTGATAATGTATTATGTATCATAAAGAATATAACTACAAAAATAAAAATTAACTATACATTGGAAAGAATATTTCTTGTATTATAAATTCAGAAATATTTTGATGTACATGATATTCCCATAATAAATAGTTCTGGAAAGTGTGTTGGAATTTGTTCAATTTATTACAGATTTTTGGCTGGGATTCATAGTCACTACTTATTCTTAAGCAAATGCTTAAGTTCCCAGTTATGAATGTATATGTGTACATGTATGGACTACACATTTATAACTGGGGACTTAAGCATTTGCTTAAGAATAAGCAACGACTATGAATCCTGCCCTTTGACTTCTAAACTACTGTACTTAATTACAGTCCAACGTCACATCTACATTATACAATTGCGTACGTGTTCATGTTGATGATCATTTTATTCTCATACTGCTCATTTCGCGTCACATTGGTCATTAAAAATGACGTGACGTAATGACATTTGTGTTTCAACATTACTAAACATGTATGATACAATAACGTGGCTTTCACGAGAGGAGCTTATCACCGCTCGTAATTTATATAAATAGTTACATATTTGGGATTAAAATGAATCTTGAAGAGTTATAATACCATCTTTGATAACCTAAAGAATGATTGATAAAGAGTTGTATTAAAAGCAAATTATCTTTCAAGTACCATGTGCTGATAATTCTTTAAATGAATACTGTCCATACATATACATATGTATGTACAACATATCCTTTCTTGGTATATAAAGTTCATAATTAAGTCAGATTACATTTTTGTTCACACCGATTTTTTTTAGAATATATTCAACGATTTGAATACATAAAGTGTAAGTATGTGTGCAAATAAATTAATTTTTACAGCTTTTTACTTTTCGAAAAATAAACGTTTGTCAGCAATATATTTTCAAAGAACGTTACGATATATTAATGTACATTATGCATAATTTACGGTAAATTTACATGAATATGTATTCTCGTATTGTAGGTTTTATAATTTAGTGTAAATCTACTACAGTATTGTTCCCTTATAGTCGCGGTTTACTATCCTTTTTATAATGCTATCGTCATCTTTCATACATACATACATACATACATACATACATACATACATATCACGGACTCCTCGAGTGGCGTGTTGTGTATGTTGGGAGGGGGAAATAATGTGTTTTTAATATGTATAAATGAAGTTATACAGGGTGTCCCATGTAACCAGAACGAACTACATGTGTAAAATCATTGAGGATGAGACAAAGTTCTCTATCAAAATTTTCATTTTTTCCATTTTTATTCTCTATAAAAAAGTATTAAGGGGGGCAACAGTGAAGAATTTGATGGAAAGCATGATGCTTGAAACAACAATTCTCTCTTAACATGTTATTTGTCGGTGGCTTTTCGTATTTTTATGTTATTTTTGCAATACGGAATCTGTAAGAAAAAGATATATGAAATTATTGGATTGAGTTGCAATATCATGCTTTGTACGTTTAGTTTGTGGAGAGTTACGGGATTATGTTCCAATATTAATAATACAGAAAAGTTTACAATCTATCTTTCAGAGGTGTAATTTGATCAAACAAGTCTTATTAATACAAAAGATACATTTTGTAACTGAAATCGAAAATTTGGTATATTATTTCAAAGAAATAATTTTAACTCTTTCTGGAGCATCATGACATAGGAATGCTCTGTAATAACATGTGTTGTGGTCGGTCTGTTTTTTTCTCAAATAGTTTGCTGACCACGTAGTGTACTGATCCCTATTAATGACCATGTCCCTATTAGTGTATCTTCATATTTAAATAAACCACAGAAAACTTACAAAAATAAATAAACAGTTCAATTTTATGAAAAAATCAAGTATTAAACAATTAAAAGAAGATCTTACTTTGACATTTTTAATTCTTTTGCAACTGAACATGTACAGCAATTTTACTATATCTCATTTTATAGGTATTAAAAATATCTGTGTTTTATTTGACCCTTTTTTTCTGAAATCATATTTTCTTCTTCTGCGCGCAATTAGCACGATTTTCACATACTTTCCAATTTTTCTAACAATGTTCCCCACAACATTTCACGAGTTTTCAACATGTACATTTTATTTCTAATGACCTTCCGAACTATTTTGCATAAAAAAATAGCTAAATACGAAACGCTCTTCGAATAAAAAAAGTATCTTTATTCGTTGAATAAATTCTCATCGAATAAATTTGGCCATTCTTATGAAATGGCTTTTTATGAAATATATGTGTACACCTATAATATCCGTATCAATTATGACAATAAAAGATATATAAATATCATTTCAAACAGCAGATTTGTATACTATTCCATGTTTTTTGTACATGGAATACCCGGATTATATGCTGTGTCATTATTAGAATTTGTTTCTCGGGAATACCATTTCTAGTATTTCGTATGTAATTCCGTTGATTAAAAAAATAAGTATCATTGCAAGTATGAATAGAAAAGGTTTATCGTTGCACACATTAACATAAGTATGTATTGTTTTATTCTCGAATCTCGTTCGGTCGCGCCATTTCTTCCCTACGTTCGGCGAGAGTCGAAATCTCGGCACGAGCCGTAGGCCTTGGTCGTAGGTATGCCATCGTTTTCCTGATGGGCAGAATTGTACATAATGGGGAACATGGGGCAACAACGTAACAAAACAATTGATACGATCCAGCACGTGTTGCGAGGTTACATTTACCGACTTCGTCTGTTTTATTGATGCTCGGTGGCAACATGGCCAAAGTGACTGACAAATACCATAAACGCCTCTAGCGGAGAATCCTTGAACTATACCACTGTTTATTCCCGAGTCTGGACGCGTCGAATCGTCAATACCAACTTCTGCTTTCCAGGAGTGATAACTTGACAAATCTCGGATTTCTACGATAGTGTGATAGTGGTATGCAGGGTGGTCTGGTATACTTTTAACGAGAAAACCATTAAATCGTGAGATATTTGACAAAATGTGACTTGAGCAGCCATCTTGTGTGTTTACATCGGCGCTGTCACAATCGCACACTTTCTAACATTCTAATTCTTTCAACGTATGGTGTTTATTGGTGTTTATACGGACCAGACCACCCCGTAGTGAAGTCTACCCGTGAGTTCTATACCCGTGAAAAGTTCATTTGTGCAATTATTGAGACAGAAGTTGGAATTTACGAAATCGATTGTCTCTCTCGTGCATCGCGTATACATACACGGTTCCCGTTGAATGTGTTTGTGCACGCCAGCGCACGGGCCACGGAGTCTCCCCTCTTAATTTCTCGTTTAAAGTCGAAACATCGCGTTGACGTAGTTAGTCGTCTAGTATAATTTTAATCAGATACCTTCAGACGATAGCGGCAAGCAATGCAAACGGTCTATTAGCGAATTTCTTAAAACCTGTAATTATTTAAGACGATGTTATAGGTTGTCTTACTTACTTTTATCAATTTTTAATATCCCTTTCGTAATTCGAATCGTTTTGGCAAATTTAATACTATGTAATATTAATACCTGGTTGTAATATTCAGCGGTTGGTAGTATTAAGGTATGAAACGTAGGAAAAATTCATGTTTTTACTTCATTCTCAGAATACTTATTACACACATATATTATTTTAAGGTGCTCCGATGCCTTCATAATAATTGAATCAATTTTTATTTATATCCTGTCCTTTTCATATATTGTTAAGCTTTTGCCTACGGCGACTGCAAGTATTTTATGAGTGAAAGTCAGTAGAGGAATTTTTTTTCTTAACTACCTCTTTAGTTTTATCTTTCTTATATTACAGCTATCTTTATTTAATTAGGCATTGTTTGTTTCGTCATTTTACTTTCCAAATACATTCTTTTATCTTATCTTTCTTTGCTTTGCTCTTCCGCTGGTTCATGTGTATATATTTTTTAACCTTATTTTAATTTTTATACAATTTTTTTAAAATTTTGATCATTTCATTTTTACGTTCATTTTTATACTTGAATTCCACTGATATTGTTAAAAGTGTGATCGTATTGCTATTATTTTGTTCTTTGTCTTACTGCTACATCAATTTGTACCCCACCTTTTATTTTTACTCAAATTTTTCTGCTTCATATTCTGAAGCGTTTAAAAATTACTGATATTTTTTGTTACTCTATGAGTTTTGTATTTATATTTATTAATGTTTCTTGAACCGTTATTGCATTTGACGTTTTCTACTAGTCAAGTTGATTATGAATGTCACTCTTTTTACATTTACTTTATCTAATAAATTCATTTAACTTGATCATTCATTACAAATACTGTTCCACCAATTCGAGTAAGTAGTTTTCATCAGAGATGTACATATTGTGTTATACATATAATGTAATTGCTTATCTTAACATCGATTCGCCAATGAAAATGCTATGAGATAGAGAAATTGTAAGAGACATCCCCAGTCTGTGGCTAGCAACAAGCTGCCTAGAACGAAAGTAAGCACGCGAGGATAAATTCTCTATTCATAAATATTAATGTTTTTATATTTTTCTCGTCTTCGAGTTTTTTCTGTTTTTATTAAAACATTACTAAGGAATATGTGAGATTTTCTCATTGAAAAAAAGTAAAGACAAATATTACTTGGTTCAGATTATTTTTAATTACGTACACATCATTTAAGTCACTATTGCGATACAAAAGTTACGATTCGAACCAAAGAAATTAAAAATACTCTGATTTGTCGTGTTTGAACTCGTATTGATTAGTAAAATCTCTTTAATCTTGTGGCAATAATTTGATAAGAATATAATAAAGAATATAAAAATTGAAAATACCATAAACCCTAATAAAATACCATAAACCCACTAAATCGTGATGAAAAAAAGCATACAGTAATTCTTGAATTACTGAAGTATCAATGACTCAGTTTATCTACGTAAAATATAAAAATAACACATACAGTTTATTTCATTTCAAGTGATTGGATACAGTTTAACAAATACCATTTGATTTAATTAGTTCATACTTTATACATAGATGAATTTATCTATTCTGTGTTCACGTACTGTTATAATCAAGTTAAATGTTTCATTCTGTTTCTTTTACGAACAGTGAAACTGACTACATTTAGTATTTATTATAACAAATAATATTTCATCAAATTATGTTAATTAGCGGCATATTCTAGGCAAAAACCGTATCTATGATCATCACAATTCCAAAATTTATATGTTTGTTGCTCGGCAGTTTCAAAACAAATGTCCTCGCACGTTCGTGCAGACGGTGTTCACAGAAAATTTCAGCGGAAGTTAATCAAGATAAAGTCGATCCTATCAGAGTGACAGTGATAAAAGAGGCTTTTATTTGAAAATGATCGTCTGCGATGTACATATATTAGTTGTAAAAGCGCCTCTACCAGTACGAATTAGTATATCTTAGTTCTTTCAGTATCGTATAATGCTAATAAAGGATTTCACCATGTTTTCAAATGCTTATAGACGGTAGACGCAAATATAAGAAGTTCTCACTTATGTAATTCTACACTTCGACTGTCACGTGACCCAGTCCGTATCGGAACTATACAAAATTTTAACAATTTAACACTTCGACTGCCATATAATCTTATGAGATTCAAGAAAGTTCAAAGCACAGATACAACAATAGCTGAAGAAATATATGTTTCAATGTTCCCATTTCATTAAAATCAGTTGCTTTGCTATTGTTAGAATTTCTGTAGCTTTATCTGACTGTCAAATTATTAAAACGGTCTCATGAATATCAGTCCATTAACTGAAGTATTCGATTTAGTATATATTCAGTGTTGCGCTCCGGTTAAAGTTATTTGAATGCCGTACCTACATACCTATTTCGACAATGTTTTTGTACGAGGCGCATCCGTAAAGTAAGATCCGGTCAGCAATTTAAAGATACCTGTGAAAGGACAAAAAAATGTTGAATTATGGCGAACAACACTTACATACATTATATTTCCACATAATCACCATTGATTTCACTTAAATTGATGTATCCTTGTGTCAGCTTTTTTAAAACTTGCATTAAAGAAATCTTCTGCCAGTGATTTCAGTCAATTTATCACTCTTGTTATCAATCCGTCATCATTTTGAAAGCGCCGAGGTCGAGCCATTACTTGAAGGAGATATTCTAGTTTAGACTGTTACGAGCCAGGGCTAAGCAGCTGCGAGAGCCGAGGAAATGGCGAGTTTGGTTTTTTTAGAGTTTGTTACGTGGACGAACCTGTGCCTATTTCATCACAGGGAGCCACTGGGATAGGTTGTCGTGGACAAACCCAAGCCTATTTCATCTCAGGGAGCCACTAGGTTGGTTTAGGCGTCGTGGACGAACCTGTGCCTATTTCATCACAGGGAGCCACTACGACTGTTAGTATGGGCCTCGTAACTTTTAAGAATTCGGTACACTTCGAGCGGTAAAAGTGTGTCTTTGTGGGTTCGCTTTTAGCTGGGAATTTAGATGTTATTCTAGACAATGAGGTACGCCATTATTCCCCGTATCAAAGACCTCATGTTGCCTCAAACCCTCGTTTGCCAGAAATTAATATATTTGTAGAACAAAAAAAAAAGATATTCTAATTTTGATTATTTCATATTAAAATAGACGAAATGAAGATTGTAATATAAGAATAACAATGGGCTTGCCGTTCTTAAATATATATGTATTATAAATTTTTTGTCACATAAAATAAGATCGACGTAGCAGGTGAACTGTTCCACCGACTTTCACAGCTGTAAACAAAAGACGCGTGCTCCCCCACTCATTGTTGCTGGCGACCCAAATGTTATAACCTAATAACTTCCTATTGGTGTATTCGTCACGTGTCTAGCATCTTTCAGTTAGCAGTTAGATACGATATCCTAACTTACCTCGCTACCCCGTCATGC
>NW_015374390.1:3828-95279 GCF_001272555.1 Dufourea novaeangliae | reverse complement strand
TGGGGGGGGGGGGGGGGGGGGTGTTATCATCGTAAGTAATTTGTGAGCCAAAAATAAAGTGACAATCATCGAGGTGTGAGACCGAGCGCTGGTGACCCTGAAGGGGTTAAAAAAACTGTAATATGACGCGTGAAATCACTACTTCTGCTGCCTTTAAGTAATATTAATATCAGTATAATTGTTCAAAAATTGATAATTCAAAACAAACTGATCTCAATCGATGGAAACTGTTTCATTATCCGAACCAACGTGCAAAAGTTTTGTAAGAAAATTGTTGAGAAATGTAAAAATTGTGATCGATCTAGCTTAAAATTTAAACAGAAAAGAAAATTTGGCTCGATAAAGACACTGGAATTCATTTGGAATGAAATTAAAATATTTCAAATTTGAACTCCTAAAATAGCGTTCTAAACCACTGTGTGGTGGTGCAAATTCCCGATGAACGATTCTCCGCGAATCGAAAAATGCAATCAGCATTGTCGATTGCAAATCAGCCCGAAAACTTTTTGCACATACACAGTGTATGGGGAAAAATAATGCATCTGTGAAGGTATCGTTCGCCGTAATTAACATATTTTTCCCCTCACTAGTTTTTTAAATTACTGACCGGACCATACTTTCCGCACGCGCCGCGTATTAACAAGAAATTTGTAATAGAATGTGTCCACATGAATTTTGGTATACCTGCCGCATGCATTGGTACCGCTATCGTTTGTTGCGTCCATCGCACGTCTTCAATTCCCCTCTCTACTTCCGCACATCGCGATACTTCCGTTGCTTGCCCGATAAGCAGTGCGCACTTCATGCACCGAAAAATGCAGCCAGATGTAGCCGCGGTATCATCGCAACCATATTGCCATTAATTCCTGTCTCCTGTTTATTTACGCAGCCTGCCAAAATGGTCTGGATTACCGCCGACGATAAGGTACTATCCTCACCACTCAGTTTAGTGAACGAGTTGTTTTTGGAATGATATTGCTGTCTGTGTGTTTGCTACCTTTCCCCTACATATCAGTGTTATCGAAGCAAGTGTTATCCAAAATGTTAGAAATGGTCCTGAATCACCCTCTACAAACCATCGAAAACGTTTGCCAGATAGAGGAATATTTGTAAATAAGAACATACATTCGATGTAAACGTGCGTCGTTGTCATATACATAATATGTACCTGCGAAATGTTCGTGTACTAGTTCGAGACTTTCGCTTTTGTTGTGATTGATTCGTGAATAGCAGTGCATTGGTAATAATATATGTTGCACCGTAGACAAAAGGATGAGATATTCAAAAGTAAAGACAAGTAGTGTCCAATAATTAACCAATCCAGTTTTTATCACATTATTAACGGTGATTGTTGACTCGATATTGAAAATGGATCCGTTAAAAAGAAATACTTGTAATAGTAATGAGAATTTATTTATCCGTTTGGTATTTTTATATATCTTTTTCTTCGTGGTCAAATTAGTTTCACGGTAATTATGCAGTTCAGCGGCCTTTCTCAATTTCAGCTATTTCACTGCGGTTTCTTTTAAATAGCTTCATTCTATCACTAAAACGTAAAGTCAGGTGGGAGAGGTCAAAAAAGTAATGTTGTTCCTGAGATATTTGCAAACAACTGCCGCCGCTACTACTGCGTTGAATGTTGCCTATACATGCATGTCCGTGGCAACGTATTCGCCCGTTATACCTATGTGTTGCGTTTCGATAAGCGGTCACACCATGCTGGCGCGTCCAGTACTTTGCAAATATCTCGGAAACTAAGCCCAATCGGTGCTAATATGTACAGGAAAAAGTTGTTCAAAATGTTGAGTTCCATAACATATTCAAACAAAGGTAATTGAAATCGGTGATGAGTGTATGAATCTGAACAATTTCCCACGTTTTTTAAACAAAAATGATAAAAGTATGTACATTACTTTTCGACTTCCTCCACTTCATTATCCGTTTTAGTGATAAAATGAAGCTATTTAAAAAAAAACCATAACAAAATAACTAAAATTGAGAAACGCTGCTAAACTGCATAATTACCAATTTCACGCATCTATTCATTATTCCCTTCAGAGTTAATACTATTTATTCATTTTGTTGCTTATTACATTTGTGTATTCAGTGCCTGCGATTATTCGTGTGCGAATACACTCTATTTATATTAATTGAGAATACTACTTGGCTCTAGATTCGCAAACGTTTTTCTATGATTTGTTCTATCAACTGGAATATATTTTCCAGGCACAGTCGCTTGCGTAGCTTTTCTTTCTGTTTGAATTATTTTATATTACGGAATTAAGACGTATTTAAATGTTACACACAGAGTGTGACAATAGCGTTTCAAGAGTAATTCATTTGCAAAATTGATTTAAAAAATTAAACAGATATGAGATGATTGCCTTCAAAGTAGTTCCTTTGAAACTACACACGCGTTTCAGAGTGGGATCCATTGATTGTAAACATTTCTGGTATCTGTTTGAGTACCAAAGTTGTATTACGAGGTGTGACAATAAAGTTCCGAGAATAATTTTGTTTCTGTCAAAGTGATAACAATGTAACCGGTTACGTCTACTTCGATAGAAACAAACTTATTCTCAAAATTTTATTGTTACACCTTGTAATGCGACGCGGGTACTAAAACAGATACCAGAAATGTTAGGATCAATGGATCTAATGGTGGAATGCTTATGTACAGTGTCAAGGAGACTACTTGGAAGATCTGATGAAAATTCTGAAATGAATTTCCTCGAAACTTTTTTGTCACACCTTGTAAGTATGTACATGGTAATTATTATTAGGTGTTTCATGAAATCAAACGGCCAAGTTTAAAAGAACTGTTCCTTCGTGAGACAAAATGACAATGAATATATGTATATCATACTTATTTTCTCTTACTGATCTTGACAAATCATTTTGCACTGAAAACTGTGAAATTAGCAGGGTTGTGCGAGTAACCGACATTTCGGGATCGGGTCGGGTCGGGAGAAGTCGGGCGAGATCGGCCGGGATTGGCCTGGATCCCGACAGTATAAATCGTATAATCGTATGACAGTATATAATCGAATGATATTTTCGAGAACTTATGCATCTACCAGCAAAAAATTAAACTATGCTTAACTATATTATACTTTATTTATTTTACTTAATAAAAACATAACGTACGAAGAAATGTGTACTAAAAATTGTATTATTAACCCTGGCAACCGCAGGATTCCATTTGGAATCGTTAACTTATTTAGCATTTATAGTTCATATTATGAAATTGAAGATTCAATATGGCATTGTATCGTATAGTTTAATTTTTTGCTGTCAGATGGATAAGTTCTTGAAAATATCATTCGGGACCCGAAGATCTTACGAGATCCGACATTTGTCGGGATCCCGATGTGATTTATAATGTTAGGATCCTGGCCGATCTCGCCCGACTTCTCCCGACCCGAGCCGAGGCTCGGGAATCCCGTGATTTCAGGTACCCGCAGACCCCTGGAAATTAGGTTTTCTTAAAGTAGATTAAGTGTACCCTAGTGCAGACTTGATTGGTGTTAGTTGTCTTTTGCGAGATCTATTCCTGGGTAATTAACACAGATAAAGTCAAACAAGGCACAATGAATTCTGTTTGCGAGAATAAACAAAGTTTTAATGTTCTCTTTATAATTTGCACTGCGTTGCTATTTGTAGTTATTATATAGCGTGTGAACTACGTAGTGCTTTCAATTTAAGCTGTTGAATGGTTTTTTTTAAAGCAGCCATAAAGTATTAGGTACTGAAAAAAGTTCGTGCGATTTTGTACTATAAACTTAAGCAGTTACAACTTTCTTAATATGTACTTAACTTCGACTGCGTCGCACTATTTCATAATTTTATAACTCTTCTATCGGAGTTTCCAAGCTTGTAAATTATGTTAATTGCAGTATACACTTCTTCATCATTTCAAAAACAGTTGCTTATCAACCAGTTTAATATAAGTCAAAGTAAGTCTGAGATTACAGGACATATTTGTAAAAAACTTTGGATATTATTAATCAATAATATAATTAATAATATTAACTAAATAATGCAGTATCGAAACAAATGAAAAATGATATCACTACAGTTACTTACAGAAGTATGTGCCAATTTTACGTGAAACATATTTGAAATATTTAATCAATGTTGAAGATATAAGTACTAATTGTGTGTAGGATATGGTTAATGCATTTTAGATTAAGATGAATTCAGTTGCATAATTACACATGAGCGATTTAAAAAAGTATTGTTATTAGTAGAAGTAGTAAAAGAACACGCACGAGGGTATCCATCCAAACTGTATATTTATTTGAACCTTTTCGGTACGGCGACACCAAAGCGCAACTTTGTTCCTGACGGCCGAAGAGTAGAAATCATATGAATAGCATTTTGAAGACCACTTGTATACTCGTTCTTCGTTCTTCGGCCACAACGAGCATTCTATGGACCACTTGTATAGCTACTTATTGTCCGTACCGAAAAGGTTAAATACTATAAGTTAATATTTCGTCGGATATGTCCGCGATCTTATTATACTTTTAATATTTTTTTATGCATAGATCGATCTAGTTTTTTAAATCAAATTTAGTGTACCCGTTTTCTGCCACTTTCAGAAGTAACAATACTTTTTAAATTGAACTGTATATAACTTCTCAACTGGAAACGACCTAATAAGTAGTATATGAACGTTTATCATAATGTAAATCAGAATTGTTAAGTTCGACTTTAACATTAAGTAAATATTTAAATACGCCGCACGTATAGAATAGGTGCATACTTTATGATATGACTAACTGTATATGCAAAATAAGCAGAATAAATCTTTTATCGACGTGGATATTGTTTATCACAGTAATAAGAAAAATTTGAACTGAATACATCCCGTTGATCAAAAACAGTACGAACTTTTTTCAATTTCGAAATTTGGTGTATAAGAACTTTCTTTAATCGTCACACGTTTTTGTTTCTAGATGGCTGGGACGCCGAACACTCAAGCGTTGTATGCGCAAACCCAGTTGGATCACATGTGTGCCCTAGATATTGAAAGTCGTGCATCTTTCGTTCGACTTTCGGGAATTATTTGCACGATCGGACCCGTTTCGAGGTCCGTTGAAACCCTCGAGAAGATGATCGACACGGGTATGAATATCGCACGAATGAATTTCTCTCATGGATCGCATGAATACCATGCTGAAACGATTAGCAATGTCAGAGCAGCGCAGAAGAACTTTTCTACTAGTAGGGGCATTAACACTCCTGTGGCGATCGCTCTGGACACGAAGGGCCCTGAAATTCGTACAGGACTTCTGGAAGGCGTAAGCAGTGTTTTACTTGACCTTCTACTGCCCAGTATGCCTGTGCAGTCACATAGCAGTTTTACTATTATTAAGCTACTGTAGAACGTCCGTTTCTTCAGTTAACTAATGTAACTTCAAATTAGAATATCGCTGTACATTTGCAAATGCAGTACTGTTCGGTGTGACCTTAGCCCGAAATGTCCAACTGTATTGTATTTTTTTGGCACCGCTTACCAGTAACTAACAGCGTTCTTTGAAAAACGCACACTAAACGTTGAGAAGATTTCTCATAAAGTATTGTAAAGGATATTACACAGAATAATGTTATGAACAAAAAAGTATACTTTTAAAAAAAATGACCATATCCGTTTCATACAATAAGTTTCATGTGTTCAACTGGTAAACAGTATACATATACAGATAAACATTTTTAAAATAGTAAAAATTAATTTGGGTTACAGAGTGTTAATTCACTTATATTTTGCAAATGGACAAAGGTGTCCTCAGTGATTCATACATTCGTTCACCGAATTACGTACCAACCTTGGAATTTTATTCTAAATTAGGAAGAATATATCACAGAAGGATGATGAAAGTAAAGATAATGATACATAAATAGGGATTGCATAAACGTTTTTAACTTTAATTGTTATTTCAACACTATGTGATCGAATGTTTGAGTCATTGTATTTTTATATTAATGTGTTATTTACATACAGGTAACTTTCATTCTGTTCCTTTCTCTATTAGCGAAACATTTATTATATTTATCTTTAGTGTAATACGTTTTGCTGGGGACAGTACTTTGTTTATTTTATTTAAAAAGACATTTATTATTTTACTTTTTGTTATTTTTTTAGGGCGGGTCCGCTGAGGTTGAATTAACTAAGGGTCAAACTTTCAAATTGACCACCGATAAATCGTACATGGAAAAGGGTAACCAGAACTTAGTTTTTGTGGATTATGAAAATATTTCCAAAGTATTGAAGGTTGGAAATCGTGTCTTTGTCGATGATGGCTTGATTTCTCTCATCGTTACCGCAGTCAGTATGTATCATTCACTGCATTTTAAATAAGGAGTACTTAATTAAGTTTCATTATACAATTATCTACATGTATATCTTACATGTTAGAACTTGTAAGTCAAAATTTAAAGAACGTAATTCTTATGTGCGTTCTAAAGTTTTTAGGCATGTAGATCACTGCTTTTTTTCAGAATTAGTAAGTGTAATGACAAAATTGTTTTTCATTTCCTTGGCTTTTTTAATGATACACTTTTTAAAATTTAGAGTTTTGGTCCATTCATAGAGCAACGAATAAGTTTAGAATTTTTATTATATATTAATTATAAAACATTGCTTCATATAATTAAATAATTATATGAATATTGTTGTTGAGCGACCTTTTTATTTTTTTTTGCTATCTAATTATTAATGTATTTAAGTTTTTTTTTACTCAATGACATTCATCTATTACGAACATTTTAAATAATCTTGTGACTCTTTTCATCTCTTAAAACCCGCACCAGGGAACGTATAAATATGACCTTCAACCTTTTGTATCTTAAAATATGAAAAATAATAAGATAAATTTTGAAATTAAACTTTTATATTATTTTTTATAGTTTCTCTAAAAAGCAGTTTATTTTATTCTAATTTACTTCTTTTTAATTGTTTATTCAAAATCTTCGTTACTTGTACTTGCTTGTGTTGTATTGAAATGTATTAATGAAATGATTTTCATGGCCAAATTTGTAACACATATGTGTATTATACACATGTATATTTATTAAACACAATACAAATTGGCATAGTGGATTATGATTTCTGCTTTTAGGAATTCTTATTTAAATCTTTACCCGCAATTATTTCTCGAACTATTAGTTATTTCGAAAAATGCTTCAAGTTGAACTTACTTTGTTTGAAGGAGGACATCTCATGATGGTCATAAGTTTCATCTAGGTGGACATACTAGGTGGAATAACGAATAATGCGGAAGATAATTGTGTGTAAAGGTTTAAATAGACCACCCTGTATATATCGGTATTTGAAGCCGAGGTGTATAATTCATGGGTTCAGCATACTTAGATTTAGGACTACTGTCTACTGTCATTCTTTTTTGAGAAGAATTCTTCTTATGCCATAATGATCTGCCAGTCTAGACTTATCACCACTCTAAAGTAGGAATTTTTAATTTTTTTCTCCTGAATTTTTTAGATCCTGATCACGTTATGACTACCGTTGAGAACGGTGGGATGCTAGGTTCCCGCAAGGGTGTTAATTTACCTGGTGTACCAGTGGATCTGCCAGCTGTCTCTGAAAAAGATAAGGCTGATCTAAAGTTTGGTGTTGAACAAGAAGTTGATATGATCTTTGCTTCCTTTATAAGAAACGCTGCAGCTTTGGCCGAAATTCGGTCGATTCTTGGCGAGAAGGGAAAGAATATTAAAATAATATCCAAGATTGAAAATCAACAGGGCATGACAAATCTCGATGAAATTATCGATGCCTCTGATGGTATCATGGTTGCACGTGGTGATCTTGGTATTGAGATACCACCGGAAAAAGTATTCCTAGCTCAGAAATGCATGATCAGTAGATGCAACAAAGTTGGTAAACCAGTAATCTGTGCCACGCAGATGCTTGAGTCTATGGTGAAGAAACCACGCGCAACTCGAGCAGAAACATCTGATGTTGCGAATGCCATTCTCGATGGTGCAGATTGCGTCATGTTATCGGGTATTGACATTAATATTACACTAATACATAAAATAATAAATAAACAAATAAGGTACACAATGCACTGAACTTTCAATGTAAATGTTTGTCTTACAATTTGGGAGCTTATAATCGCTCTGATTATTTTCATAGAAATCAACACGGAGAAAAGAAAGAAATGCAAAAGTGACTTAGTTTTTCTAAAGCGAACAAGTAGTAAACGATTGTATCTTTAGGCTCTGTTCAGACACGACAGTTTTGACAATGCAGTTTTTAGTTGTGTAAGATCAAATGGAATCGTTTACATTCGTTTCCGTGATCAAAATGAGCAGCGTGGTATCGGCCCCTGTGTTGCCGGTTTCTCTTCTGCGCGACCAAAATCGTTATCTCTGAATAAAGACTTATTGTGTTCATTTTTAACTTAGCGCTGAAGTTCAACAAGGTTCCCAATATTATCGTTTTTAACTGCAATAAGCATAAAAATATTACTTTCGTACGAAATCGGTATTATATAAGGCCACAAGATAATTAGGTGTTTTCTGTATCTCATTTGTATATCTATACATTGTATTTAATATCAGAAGAGTATTTTTCAGAAAATGAATTTTGCATCTAAAAGATGAAAATAACCTGCGTTATAGGTGAAACTGCCAAAGGAGACTATCCATTGGAATGTGTGCGTACAATGGCTAACATTTGCAAGGAAGCAGAAGCTGCTATCTGGCAAACACAGATATTCCATGATCTTTCAAACAAAGCTATTCCTCCAATCGATGCTACACATGGTGTTGCCATTGCTGCTGTAGAAGCATCTGTGAAGTGTTTAGCTAGCGCTATTATAGTAATTACGACTAGCGGTCGGTCTGCACATCTAATTGCAAAATATAGACCACGCTGCCCAATTATTGCAGTGACCAGGTTCCATCAAGTTGCACGGCAAGCACATCTTTATCGTGGAATTTTACCACTTTACTATGAAGGTAATGAACTATTAACTATAACTTTTTCAATGTGCACGTTATAGGAAGTAACTTGCGTCATTTAAAAAAAAATTTGAAAGATAATATAATTCTTCTGTTAGAAAACCACACAAAATTTGAATCATTTCTTTGGTTTTAAAGTTCTCGTCTGTACAAACCCTTAATTAGATCGGTAATCTTAGAAATTTTGCGGTAGAATTAGAAAGAAAACAAATTTAAGGGATTGTAACTTGTTGCTTATTCAGAATGTGTATGTAGAACAGTAATATTAGCTATATTGCATTCAATATGCAATCTTTTAGTCTTTGAGATTTATACTAGGTTCGTTAAAACTCCTCATGGGGGGGGGGGGGGGGCAAAACCAGTTGTTTCTTTTAGGCGAGGGAAGGGAGGTTCAATTTTTTTCTAGAGTAGTGCAAAAGCCATTTTTTTCTGTCGGGCGACGCCAATGAAAAGAACTGTAACAATTATACAGATAATTTAACGATATGTATTAACAACGTGATTATGTTTTTTTATTATTATTGTGCATTACTTTCGTTAAATTATATTGCACTTTTATGAATTTTATTTATGTTTTCGTTTCATGTAGGCAGGATACATTAAAAAAGTTAGCCAGAACTTTGGTAGACGTTCTTTATACTATATTGAAGCAACAAGCATGTTCATATTAATATATGTTTATTATGCAATTTTAATCTATCTTCGATGCATTATACATATAAGACTACTAAAAACTGTAATTTTCTTTTAACTGTTCGTTCTGTTTAATATTAAAAAGTAATAAGAAAACCAATATTTCTTTGTGTAACTAAAAAATTATAATTGTTACAGTACAGTGTTTTTAAGAGACCAGATAACACTCGAACGAAACGCAGTAAATACTTCGACAAGAAAAATGTAATCTTTCTTTTTATTGTTTACAGGTGCGCCTTTGTCTGATTGGGTGAAAGATGTGGACGTACGCGTTCAATGTGGATTAAACTTTGGCAAAGGTCGTGGTTTCGTTAAAACAGGAGATTCAGTCGTCGTTGTCACTGGATGGAAACAAGGCTCGGGATATACGAATACATTTCGTGTTGTGTATGTAGACATAAATGTTCCTCGAGACGAGGATGCATGTAGCATACGTAGTGCATCAGATTTTTATGATGATATGATGTAATAATTTTTGTATGCTTAAAGTTGCAATGTGTACGAACCCCTTTCACAGTGAAATACGAGAGACATTAACAAGTCATCAAGCTCAGAACTACGTATTTAAGACACTCCAGCACAACATTATATGTTAGACTTATTAGTTTAAAAAAGATTTGACAAGGCTATGCATCGAGATTTTAGCTCTTAGTTTGTGATGGAACAAAAAATTTGAGTTGTGACGATACATTTTGTAAAGAAGAGTCTCTTTGTTCCTTAATATCTTATTACTCTGTCAAAGGGTTAATGTACCATTTATCCGTTTGTTTTGTGTATGATTAGTTATGTTGTTTTCATTTTGAAGGAGAAAGAAAAGCTATAGTTGCATGTTATGTTTAACTAATATTTACTAACTCAACTTTTCGTTAGCCAGTAAATAATATTTACGAACTTACTGATGTTACCAGTATAATAAATAGTTCTTAATTGCCTTTATGATTTAGTTTATTAATAGAAGTAAATACTGTTCGTTAATGTATTTTATATTCCAAGAAAAAAAAAGTATTTATTTAAGAACTATGTGCTTGCTCATTATTCATGAAGAAACAAATAATTATCGTTTTGCGTACTCTAATTTGTCCTGTTACTGCAGGACACTGTATTGTAGTATATTTACAGCAATATTTAAACTGTAAGGTACATAGTACACAACTTCTCGATGAGTTAAACGTCATGCTGTAAATCTAGATGACTGTGGTGTACTCGTCTGTGTTCGTATTTTGTATTACTAACATTATCATTTTTTTTTTAAATATAACAACATCATTTCATTACCACAAATGATTAGTCAGTTTATATAAAAAATATGTTTTGCAAACATAACGTAATTGTCTAGAGTCTAGAGGGTACACATGTATATTGTTCTTTTTAAAAAAAGTATATTATTTTTATAAAAACTGTGTATTACTTAAAGTATTAAATATAAAATATAAAAATGCAAAAGTAAATAAGATGTTGGCAATGAAGATTTAGGAAATCAAGAAATTGTGATTACATAAATAGCTTTAATTTAGCATCAGTGGATTGGCAAATAATTATACTTCATTTTTGGTTATTGAATAAAAAGTTGGTAGTTTGAGGTAAGTTCTGAAACTATAAATATTACGGTACAGCTATATTTGATCATTTATACTGACTACGTTTATAAGATTACATTATAAGTTTATAAGACTACATTTATAACTTGTCATGTTTACGAATTTAATGGGATAAGACTAAAAAGAATCATAATGTTCGTCAATTCAGATATTTTGACTTACAAATGAATGAACATTGTTTCTTTCCAGTACAACAAACAAGTAAAACACAAATTTCTAAACATGCTAAAGTATGTACATTTGGGTCCTTTCCATTTTTTGCTTGCTTTATGGTTATGAATTGCTTTGTTATACATCAATACTAATGAAATAACTTTTCAATTTAAATTATATGTAATATGCATTTTAATTTTTTAATTTTCAGGAATGTTGACTAAATACAACTAGCTGGTCTATAAGAAGAAAAATGGATTCAATGAATGTAGATGTTAAAATTCCGAATGTATGTAACTTACACACATATGTATGATGAGCTTAGTAAATTCTTTGAAAAGCTTAAAATCTACCTACAGATGCCAGTAGCTACAGTATTATATTATTGACCTTGTGAAGTACCTACTACCTATGTAATACAGTATAGGAAAACATAATATACGTATACATACACATTACAGTAATAAACAGTAAAGTAAACATTTATTCGAATCAGTAAATTATTAAAACTTTCATTATTAACAATTTGACGACTATATTCTGGATTCTCTAATTTCTGTATGAAGATAAATAAAAAAATGTATTTTATTTTAATACGCGTTTTCATTTTATATACATACTTCTAATAAGTAGTTGCATAGTACTTTTATTTATAAATAAAATCTATTTGTGATTGCGTTTGAATAGGTGTAAACGCAGAATTTCACGCTAGCAAGTGCTGAGTGTTAATTGAAAATGAAATATACAGCGGGGTTCATCAATTTTATCAACCTAAACAACCACTTCACTATTTTAAATAACAGGCAAAAATTGAAATAACAGAATTTTCTGATTTTGAAATGTTTGGTATACACGGACAATAATTTATAGTACTATACAACCAGTAATTTGCGCAATACTGTTTTCCTATTGTCTGAACTAGCAGAGACACTTTAGGTGGTCAGTGTTGAATCCGTTACTGGAACATCGAGAGTGAACAGATTTCTATGTGTCCGTTTATCATCTTTAAAGGTGCGTCTCCACTGGTACACGCAAACAGTTCGCGAAGAGCACACGAATCGTTCTTTCTAGGGATCGCCTGTTCCGGTACTTTTTCTAATGTGTTTGTAGTTTGCAATGTATATGTAGTCATTTGAAATGTCTCCACCAGCACATGTTCATAACTGATCTTGCGTATTCATAATTTTGTACAACTTCAAATTAATCGTATCGATATTTATTGTAAAGTTTAGATTTTTAACGAGTAGCGAATGCATACTTACTGTAATCAAAAAATTATAAAATGATTCACTTCGATCATTCATAAATAATATGTTTATACTTATACTTGCTTTGGTTCATTTCTTTAGAATCGTTATTGTGTTTTGCAATTAATAAATTCTTAGCAGTTGGCAGCATATTCCAAAGCAATATAGTTGATATATACATATTTTTCATATCAACTAATTGCAGTATTCAGATTTTTAATAACTGTAACATGTAACAAACTCTTTCTTAACCTAAACTATACCACCAACAAGATGGATAAATAATTTTAGATAAAACTACTAAAATCCTTATTTATTTCTTTCGGCTCCAAAATATTGTCAGGTACACTGCATCGTCTGCATCAATCAATTGCATGCCACACGCCATGATATGCTCCAGTGAAGTTGCACCAATAACTAAAAGGATAAAGTCATGTCGTCGAATGCCTTGGGTATTTGTTTATATTAAATATATTATTTAATTGTCTACAATAAATAAGATATCAACATCATAATAAAAAGAACGAAGTACAGAAATTAATAAATTCTTGTAATTATGAATGCTTCTCATTGAACTCAAATTATATTTGTAATTATTAACAATTCTAAGTACCATGTACTTTTTAATGTATAGATATACATTAACATCATCTTCTCTTACATTATATTTAGTGAAAATTGAAAATATTTCCATTTACATAATTCCATACGAGTTTATACGTTACATGTAACAGATAGAGGTATTTTTTAGCAAAGATAACGCGTGTCAAGCTCGTGGTTATTTCAGTAATGTTTGCGTATTAGACAGTACTAAGTTTCAACAAATCAATTGTTTTTTTTTTGTAAATATCTTATTTCAATATAGTTAAATTTTTGTATTAATTCGTGTTGGTGTTTGTCATTAGAAATCGTAATTATGGCCATGGTATTTAAGTCTAACATATTTAGAATTATTTTATGTATCACATGATTCTACTTAAATACAATTACAGTCAATAAATATGTGTTAAATTATTCAATGTTTGGATACCTCATTCATGCACACTTCGTAATTAAATCAGTCTAATAAGCATATAATATAATGTAGCGTAAAAGGACATTTCTAAAAATAATTTTTGAAATAATGATGTTTTAAATGACGTATTTGTGGTTTAGTATGAAGCGGTAGATCTTTATGTTATTTACATTTTTTCTTTAAAAAGTACTTTAAATTAAACGAGTAAATTACTGTATGTCCGCAGTCAACGAATCATTTGACATAATAGGAATGATTTCAGTTATAATAAACGATAAATACTAAAAACTGACCAAATATTGAGATATTTTGAACAAGCGAACTGAAATTGTTATGCCTCATGTACCTCAGGAAATGGTAGTAGAAAGAGACGTATGCATTTTTTAAGCGATTATTATTGTAGTTACTTTTTGAATAACGTAGATTGAGTTATTAGTCAAAATGAACTAATTGGAAGACTACGAATACAAGATTTATATGAGTAGAACAATGTTGATAAATTAAAACCTCGTTATGTTTTGATCGTCTTCAAATGGACGGATATTGCTTTCGAATTAATGTCCAACTGAACAAGAGATAACTGTCCTTGTAAAACAAAGTAATAAAATGCAGAATAGATTTTTTTTTAAATAGAGCTTTGTGGACGAGAAAATAAATTTTAACAATTGATTTGATATGCATGTACTACTTGCCTTTACAATCAGTAGGAGTGGTCATAATAAAAAAAACATATTAATTCAAAACTTTCTTAAACAGAATAGAAAATTAATGAAAATTTAGTTTTCATCGGTAGGTATGTATGTACATAGAATGTGAGAAAAATTGTGCAACTGAACGGGAATGATATTTCTATGTGTAAAGACATCGAACATTTAGAATAAAATTTGTTTTTGTTACCTTTCGTTTGTAAGAAAATCGATTTTGAATAGCTTTTGGGTACGTATGTACATGTTTGTACGTACAATAAGTAGAAACGGTAAATAAAAAAACTATTGTTCAATTGCATGCATATCTAACAGATTTTAAAAAGTGATTGTGATGCATTGTCGCAAGTGTCCGAATCCCATTAACGACATTATTACTACTACTTAGCGATATCAGAATCACACAATGAATTTCCCTCATCAGTTACTCATTTTCTCAATTTATATATTATGTTGCTTCATCTTTCTCAATCATTGTTCCTAAAGGGACTTCAAACTATTTGTTATTGTTATTTTCAGTATAAATAGAAATTTTGGTTGAGGGCCTTATATTACAAAGAATTGCAAAAATTGTTCTTTAATTAGAATTTTTTAAAAACCTAACTCGCAGTATACATCGAATGAATCTAAGAAAATCATTAACACATTATTTGGTCATGTTTTGAACAAATTTGATTTATTTGTATGTTTTACTTTCTTTAATATAAGCTTTGTGAAGATAAAATTATTGTGCACCGAATACTTTTGCAGTCGTTATACGTGTTCGCGTTCTCTGCATCGTCAAATTAAGTCATATGTAAATTATAGCCATACGGAGCTTGAAAATAATAACAAGGATACTACAGTCTTTATTGTATGCAAGTGATAGTATTAATACACCTTTCATATTATATTCAGATGCCACATTTCGAAGATTACATTTCACTCAACGATCAAGTGAAAGCTGCTTATCAAAGCACACGACTTGAACATAACGTACGACTTGATGTAAATTCTAACCCTAAATTAACAAGGCTTACGAGGATCATGGTTACGCTGGGTAAGCAATCCCTTAATTTTTGGCATTTCTATACTAAATCTTTCTAATCAAAAAGATTACCCCTTATCACAGAATATGCCTAAAGTATTTTACAAAATACCCAGATAACACATGTACGTCTTGTGACTGTCATGAAAATGTTTGTATTCAGACGTTCATGTCGTCTTGAAAACGTCTGGTAATATCCTGTGAACAGCCTATCTAGAGCCTGTGAGCGTGTCTTCCCAGATAACACATGACGTATTAAAGGCGTCTATTTTACGGCTATTTTAGGTCTAAGGCGTTTTTAAGCCGTTTTCAAGGCGTCATGTGCTATCTGGGTTGTGAAAAAACGAGTTGTCTTGAAGATATCTTAAAACGGTCTAACTGGCCATCTTAAAGACAGGTTAAAGGCGTCTCAGGAGGCGTCTTTGTAGATAACACAGATGTGTTAGAAGATTTTTAATAGACGTGTTAGATATCGCTTATAGAAATATTAAAGATATGTTACACACGGTTTAAAGATGGCTTCAAGAAGCCTTATAGACGTGTGTCACAGACGTTTTACAGGTCAGGTAAGGAACAGTGGTTGAGGGTTGAGAATAGATAAATGTTATTACAGTAAACGTAATATGTGTGTACAAACACTGTAGGGCTTATATATATATAATATTTTGCCATGTCGTAATCGTAAAAGGATTTCTTACACACTACATAATTCTTTTCTTTATTTCTAACCACTTATTTTTGCACTTCCGTTTATATATTATATGGTATACTATACATTATATTATATAATATTATCTAATAATATATATAAATATATTATACACTATATTATTGAACACGCGGTCGACAGTTAGCGTTCACTCGGTGACTGCAGTTAGCTTCAGAAGTGGACTATTGAAAATTGAAGGGAATAAAGGTCTAGCCTCTGACCTCTCATAAAAAATTTACTTGTTTTGTTGTGTGGGATTACAGGGAGTAGAGCAGTAATGAACACGTTTCAGTGATACTTAGTTTATTGGTATACAAGTTCCTTGCGCTCGCGACAAAGTTCTGTTCAGAACCTCGGTATAGCCAGACTGACCGCGCTCGTCCTTACCCGCTCACTTAAAAAGGACGAAAAGAAAAAGGATAGACAGAGTGAAAACAAAGACAGACGACGTTGGGGAGGAAACCGAAAATGCCGGGAAACTCGGAGAAAGTGTCGAAATGGTAAAAAGGAGAAATCAAGGGTACAACAAGGACCGCACAAGCTGGTCGCCAAATGTGCACGGGCACTCGACCTTCACGGCGCCCTAAACGGGAAGTTAAAATTAAAACAGAGAAAAGCTTAACAAAGAAGGACCTTTAGGAAAACCCAAAGACCCTCGATAAAAGTGGCCGTAGCTGTAAGACCCCGGGTCTCGCCCGAACCTGGTTAGCAAATGTTCATGACAATAACCAGGCTCGCATGAGACCGTGAGAAACGCTAAAAACTAAATGCACAGAAACAAGGGCGTGGTGGCAGTCCTAAAGCCGCCACAGTTGCAAAATCACTAACGGTGATTTATCACAGTGATCGCAGAATCACGATCACTATCGTGATTTAATTTCATTCACGACCGTGATTGCGATTTTTTTCTCTTGAGTGAATTTGCTCACTGCGATCGTAAGTCCTTGATCTTTAAACAGAAAAACGTATTCAATATGATTTTATGATGAATTACATTACTATTCGTGTTTGTAAAAATCAGTAGAAAAAACAAGAAATTCTAAAAGAATGAATTGCTAGGTAACATATAGATTATAATTTATAATTATTAATTTATTCATTATTCTTCATTGTTTCTAATTATTCCTTCACTGTACACGATATAACTCGAATTTTTATTTTGATGTCGTTAATATAAAATATACAGATTATGTGTCGCGTGTAAAGAACTGTTAGGTTTCTCCGTCAATCAGAAACGATCACGAGAAATCACGAATCACTGTGAAAAATCACCGTGATTGGGAACGAACGTGATCGAATCACGAGTGATTGACAAGTAGCAGTTCACGCCATCTCTACTCCTCACCCAAGGTGAGGAGTTGACCGATGTTAACTCGTCTCGAATCTACCGCAATCAACTACAGAATCACCAGAGATGAAATGGATGGCTTACCGCTAACAGGTCTTCGTCCCGTTGTCCCGGTAGTGGCTCGCTCTGTCGTTGCACACACACCTGCGATACAAAATTTTCGCTCGTGATAATACAAAGTTGTAAAAGAAGGTTTAAATTTTATAGTTAATGAATTTTCATGTCGAATGTTGCATAAATAAATAATAAAAATCAATTTCTGCAACAGCAGAACTCTTACATAATTAGAAATAGGGACATTGACCTTATGTACTATTTCTCCCATATTTCAACAATTAATAACTAGGAAAACAGAGCCTCGAACGCAATTTTGTCATTTTTAATTTTGATCTTAGTTTTATATCTAGAATCCACTCTGCGAAAGTGTGCCGCACATACTTATTATTTATTAATGAATGTGTATTTATTATAAGTAGAAGAATCGAGTAATAGTCAGACATATTAGTCAGTCGTACTGAAAAGCACACGTGCACGGAGAATTGTCAAATTTCATTTTCTTGAAAACAAAGTTTTGAAAAAAGAAAGGTATGCTTTAATCTTTTCGTTTATTTTTGCGGTAGAAATCACTCTGTCCTCGTTTATACCACAAAATTTGCCGCAACCTACATACAGGGCGTCTGTTTCAATTGGACCCGGTGGAATATCTTGCAAGGAACTGACGGGATAAAAAAAAATGTTCTTACAAAAAGTGTTTGGAATGAAGGGGGATACAATGTGGTGTAAATCATTTGTTGTAGGTAGAGCAGTGGGGGATATTTCAAGGTCAAATTAATTTTCTTAAATGGAACGCTGTATTTTTTTTCATAATATGGTAATGTTTGTCGAAACGAGTTAAAAGAATGTGCTGCACAAGGCAATTGATTGTAGTACGAGATCGTAAATTAGTGAGATGTTAACACATTAAGGACCGCAGAGAAATCTGTAAGACATACGCCTGGGACCGCACGTTTTTGGGCAAACTTGTACATTCTAAAATCAACATAACTTTGTTATTTATGAAGCGATTTTTGTTAAACTTTCAGAAATTTTATAATAGGATGCATTCTAGGTATTATTGAAAAAAAATTATGTTTTTTAATAATGTATCTAAGTAGGTGACATCTAAAGACAGCGTGTAAAAAACACGGGCTATTTCGTGATCCATCCGTAACAGACGGGACGCGCAACACGAGAAAACTCGTGAGCGGTCCTTAATGTGTTAAGTAGTCAAATCAATGTGATTCGCGGATTTGGTGCTATTTTTTAGGACGGTTACGTAATACATATAAGGTTTGGTAACACACGACTTGTGATCACGTTCATCTGACTCCTTCGAATTTCCCAAATTTACGACCTTCTACTACACTTAACGACCTTATATGAAACACCGTTGAACTCGTCTCAACAAACACTATCATATTATGAACAAAAAAAATATGGCTTTCTATTTAAAAAAAACTAATCTTCCCTCAGTGCTTTACCTAGAAAAAAATTATTTACACCACATTATGTCCCCCTTCATACCAAATAATTTTTGTAAAAACATTGTTTCGATACCGTTTGTTGCTTATGAAATATTCCTCCGGGTGCAATTAAAACAAACACCCTGTGAAGTGTCTTGCAACTCAATTATCTTGAAAATGTTAGTTGCGATAGAATTTTATTCTGCACTTATATTTTATTTTTTCACGTCGTATCACCATCTTTTCGCGTGTACTATCACTTATGGGACACTCTTATTATGAAAAATAAGTTTCTATCGTGTAGGTTACTTCTATGTTGTATGACATTGTTGTCTATGTTTTCTTACCGTTCAATGTAGGTGTCACGAATTCTCATCCTGGAGCTATCGTTAATATGATGATGGCGGGCGCAAACATCGTTCGTTTGAACATGTCCCATCAAATGGAGAAATGGCATGCAATCACTGTACAGTCTATCAGAGACGCTGGGAATAGAATGTATGAATTCACGGGTGAGATTTACCCTCTAGGAGTTGCAATGAATCTTCGAGGTCCTGAAATACGAACGGGTATATTCCACGGAGATGAAACAAGCATAGTATGATTTTCAGTTACTATCCCATAAATTTATTTTTATTGCAGTTGCAGAGAACTGAAACGATACAGAGTTAAATTACCATATATTTTGATTGTTCATATTAAAGCGAATCTAGGACACAGATTATTTGAAATAAAAATACATTTTACGACAACACCGCGTAAATTGTTTAGAAACAGGTTTCAGTCTGGTAATTACCTACAATATTTTTTACTTGTAAAATTATCTTAAACGTCAGAACCAGTTAAAGAGTTACGTGAAGATCAATTGATCAGAAGTAGGTACATACTAGTGAATAACAATAAGACAAAAATATTTTGGGTTCGTAAAGAGTTAATAATCCTTTCAAACATATCTATTTTTGAACATAGTTTTGTACTGAAAATAAACAATCAATTAAACAATTACAAAATAGTTTGTAGATCTAACAGGCTAAATAAGGCTGAAAAGAGAAGCATTTAATTTTATGTTCAGTTCGAAACAATAGAATTTTTTTCTTTAAAAAAATAGAACAATGTGACAGATTTTCTTAAGCGTTCTCACTAGAAAATCTTTTAATTATTTGTATTTACAGGGATACGCTGAGTTAAAAGAAGGCCGTACAGTAAAATTGGTAACTAACGATCTTGCGAAACGTGCAGGAAGTGCTTGTTGTTTTTGGGTATCTTACCCTGAACTATCACGAATATGTCGACCCGGTGACAAAATTCTCATCGACAGAGGCGCTGTATTATTACAAGTTTCTTGTGTCTGTTAGTTATTATTTTGATTGAAATTTCCGAAGAATTCTTCCAATAGCTTTCACGCCAATCTGTTGAAAAATGCACGATATCCAAGATAAAAATACTAATGTTGTAAATCTAATTTAATTTTCATTCATACAAATCTCGCTAAATGCTATGAGAAATATCGGCTCTAAGCTTTTTTTCTTAAAGAATGAGTATACCGTTTGCAGAAATGTCTAATATTCTTGGTTAACCCATTTGCATGATACAGGGGAATAAAAAATACGCCCCTATCGCCAAAGTTTTTTATTTAATCTATGTTTAATGTGCACATATATGTATATAAAAAAATCTATAAAACTTAATACAGTACATACATACTTCAATTACTTGAGCGATTTTTACTTAAGTATATACACGGTAAACAGTGGTATGTGTAAATATTCATTTCTTGGAATTTTAACTCAAATAAAATCTAAGAAATCAAAACAGTGGAAACTCATATAAACAAACTTTTCTCTTAATTCAGGTAGTAGATTCATAACCTGCAGAGTTTTAAAAGGAGGTATTGTAAGAGATGAAAAACTTGTGCAATTATTAGATAGTGTCGTTGCATTACCACAACTGTCGAAAAAAGACGAGGAACATATTCAGCTATCTTCATTTTTGGAATGTGACTTCTGTATAGTAAATCACACGCGAAACGAAAAGATGGTGGAAGCAGTAAAAACTGGCTTTAATCAAATGGGTATGCGTACGTCAAGTGTGTCCTTCGCAATAATTAATTTAATTCTTCAGTTGTATTAACTCTGTCCCTTGAATACATAAGGAGTAGTATTATAAAGGCAAAACGATCGAGGCAAACGAAAATAGCGATGAGTAGACTCCAGATGTTATTCATGCAGTTTCTTATTCTCATGGCTTATTTTCCAATAACTATAATATGTATGTTCAATTTGTTTATTCTATCTATGTTTTACCCTTCTATTTTTGGGCGAGTGATACTTATTTTAGTTTTTAGATCGAGTCCTGCAACTTTCAACCATTATTTTTGTCAAAACTAATTTAACATCTGAATAACTTTCCTTGTTAGTAGTGTAGTGCACCGATTTAACATTCGTTACTGTAATGCTCATGTGACTCTACCTTAAATCCTAATCAATATTTCCTAAGGGTATTACACAAAATTTCGTACAGCCATTTTTCAAAGTATTTTAAATTCCAGGTTAAATGTAAATTCAAAGTACATACTTGAAATTTTTCTTAATTATTTGTATAGGTACTACTAGAATCTGTATTATCGCGAAGATTTCCTCGCAACAAGGTTTACACAATTTTCACAAAATTTTGCAAGCAGCGGACGGTATTCTCCTTGACAGAGCCAGTATCGAGATTGATGTAGGACCGGAGAAACTGTTCCTTGTAGAAAAAATACTCACTGCTAACTGTATGAAAGTAAGTACTCGATTATTAAACTCTTATAGGAATCAGGAAAAGGCAGTTATTTATGATAAATGGGACACAGCGTGATTGTAAAATTGACCTGAAATTATGGTACGTTAACGTATGTTTTATGCCTGAAGGGGTGAATACACATAATTATAATTATATTGCGATAAAATGATAGTAACTTCAATATCGTAATATATAATGATATTACAATAACTTAAAAAAAATTATTAAATTCTTAGAGGGAGAGGTTTTTTTTTAAAATTCACAGATAATACATTTTTTTTATTTTCTCGATACAAAAATTATTGTTTACACGTAACCAGATAAAGTATGTTCCGAGTAGCGAAATTTTAGGGGCCGTTTCACCTCTTCAAACTGTTTTTGATACAAAAACAAACAGATACGTTTTTAGTAGTTTTTACTTTTCTACAAATTCATGATAGTTTGAACAAAAAATTATTTTCGCTCGAGGATATTACCATGTGCATTTCAGTTAAAATAAATTCTGTTTCCAACCCGAACTATAATCGATACAGTTTTAGTAGGAACTTTATTAATCGAGATCATAAATACTATTTTGCTGTTTTCAAAGATTGGAATTGCTTAATAATTAACAAATATACAGAAACCTTGGAAAAATTAATAAACGAAAAGAAAATAATATTATGGAAATATGAAAAATGTAGATACTATGTACTTACATATGTATATGTAATTCAGTAGGGAACTAAACATTACGATAACTACTTGCTTTAACACACAAGAATTTTATAAGAAAAATTCTCTAGCAATTTGAAGTATTATTGGTAAATGGAACCATGTGTTTTATGTATTTATGTTATTTAGGTAGGAAAACCTATTATATTTAGTTTCCAAGTGTTGAAGAACAAAGTACCAGAACTTGATGTAAATTTAATTGCGAACGCTGTTCTGAATGGGGTTGATGCTATTTTTCTTAAAACTGGAAGTTTAAATGAAAAGGAGACTACTGAGTTAATAAATAATGTCGACGCTGTATGTAGAGAAGCAGAAAGCGCACGTTGGCAAAAAGAAATTTTTGATGAACTCAGCTACAAGGTATACATACTTATGTACATCTTATTTACTCTTGATACATACTTTTTTAAAGGTTTTTTTTCGCGACGGCTCCTGCAATAGTTCCAATTAGTAAAAAATAATCTGTGTCAATTTGGAGCTCGATAAAAGAAGACAGAATAAAAATTCAATAAACAGACGTATAGATATACATATAAAATTCAATATAGAAAAATATTTTTTTTTCATACAAAAACACCTTTTCGGCCGACTGTTTCCACGGTGGCGTCGATCACGCTCGCTAGGTTTGAACTAAAACACAAAAGAAAAATTTTTCATTTTCTAGATTCTAGAAGGCTGGGGAAGTACGTAGCATTTTTTCGATATCTCAAAAACTTTCTTTTTTACAGACAATTTTGAATAATACATTTAGGCCAAAATCGATTTTTTTATTTCCAATGTACGTCATTTTTACAAAAGTAGACATTTTTTTAAAAATTCGACTCATCGAAACTGGGAAATTTGACGATAGCGTCAGTGCTATGGGTATACGTATCACTTTGAAACTTCACACACAGCATTAAACTTACCTATTTTACGAAATCCTCACGGGCGAAAGTCCGAAAAATTTGCACACAAACACAAGTATTAGATATCTACAGATACGCAGCTATAAAGAGGTCGCACATAAAGATCTTAGAATTAGTAAGGTCACAAATTCCGTGAAAACGCCCGTCGACGTGCTACGCTATCAAACACAATTAAACTAAATTATATGGAAGACGCTGTTAAAATCCGTACAGAAATACGTTCGAAACGGTGTTGTAAAATTTTCAAGGTGACACAGATACTTCTAGCACCGACAGATATCGTTGAATTTCCACAGTTTGAATATAAAGTATGTTTTCTGAACGTCATTCATTTCTTACGGCACTGTAGGCCCTTTTGTTCCCTCTAATTTTCAAACGCTTGTAATTAATAAATAGAGGCTCAACGGCAATTTTGTTACTTTTGATTTTCTTACTTTTTATTTTGGTATATAGAATCACCCCCAAAATACAGGGTATTTCACGTAACTTGACCACCTTAACTATATCGCTTATTTTGTATGATAGAAAAAATATCAGGGGAGAAAAATATTCTGTTCGAAGGCGCCAATACGGTGATGGGCCGAATTTTTTTCTCAAGGTCATTTTTTTCGAGATTTCAAGGTTATCGAATTTTTTTTTAATGGGACTACATATTTTCACTACAATACTCTTATAGCATATAAAAAAACAAATCCAACGAGGTGCAATATGTTGACCTTCACGTGACCTTTAGCGAAAAAATCATGAAATGTTTGTCAGTAAGCTCAGTACGCGTTCGGGGACGGTAAATGAAGGAATTTCAATTTCATTGGAACAGTGTACCGTGTAATTGTCCCTGGTGCCTGTAAACAGACATTCGTATTTTCCTTTCATCGGCAGAAAATATGTGACAAAGGGTTCTACATGAATGTAGATCAATTACTGCAGAGCAACTTAAAAATGTACAGCAAGAATTTATTTACCGCCTCCAAAAATGTATCCAGGTTCATGGTGAACACTTTGAACACCTTCTAAAATAAAGATTTAACTAAAGACTGTTCCAATGAAATTGAAATTCCTTCATTTACCGTCCCCGAATGCGTACTGAGCTTACTGACAAACATTTCATGATTTTTTCGCTAAAGGTCACGTGAAAGTCAACATATTGCACCTCGTTCAATTTCTTTTTTTATATGCTATAAGAGTGTTGTAGTGAAAATATGTAGTCCCATTAAAAAAAAATTCGATGTACTTGAAATCTCGAAAAAAATAACCTTGAGAAAAAAATTCGGCCCATCACCGCATTGGCGCCTTCGAACAGAATATTTTTCTCCCCTGATATTTTTTCTATCATACAAAATAAGCGATATATTTAAGGTGGTCAAGTTACGTGAAATACCCTGTATATGACACCTGTGATCGTACACCCTGTATATTAATACACCTTATACGAACACAGATGCCAATACCTTTGGATCCTAAGCACGCGATTGCTATAGGAGCAATTGAGACGTCCTTAAAATTAAATGCTTCTGCAATTATCATCACAACGACGTCTGGTCAAAGTGCTGCTATATTATCGATGTATCATCCACGGTGCCCGATTTTGGCTGTCACACGTTACGGAGTTGTGGCGAGATGGCTGCAATTATATTATGGGCTTCATCCATTTCACTACAGAAGTAACTACCATTTTCCCTTACTCAAATGAAATTCCTGGTACGTGTACTATCTCTCGTGAGTGTCTATTTAGACACTTGGTAAACTGGTGGTAATAGAACAGAAATGGCTAAATGTAATGAAAAACATGTAAATGAACCATTTGCGGACGATCGACGCATACATGCGTCCAGCGTGAACTATAAATGTATATATGTATGTAAAGAAAGTGTACTTTCGATTAGTCGATTAGTCGAATGCGCGGAGTCTCGCGCGAGTGCGACTGTAGAACAGTGTGTAACTGAAACGGCACACCGGCAAAGATTGAAGCAGAGTAGAATAGTTAGATAGAGTAATTAGTAGCAAGGATAGAAAATAGATAAATTAATTAACTTTAATTGTCGTTTCTTTGGTTTCAGGTGAGCGTGTATATAGTGTATACATATAGTGTATATAGTGTATGTAATAACTAAATGTACGTAAATAAATAATGGAAAAAACTTTGGTTTCAGAGAGACAAATTCTAGTTGATTATAAATTGAATCCCTGAAGTAATTGTCTTATAAAACGACAATTAAAGTTAATTAATTTATCTATTTTCTATCCTTGCTACTAATTACTCTATCTAACTATTCTACTCTGCTTCAATCTTTGCCGGTGTGCCGTTTCAGTTACACACTGTTCTACAGTCGCACTCGCGCGAGACTCCGCGCATTCGACTAATCGACTAATCGAAAGTACACTTTCTTTACATGTACACCCACGAGCAAAGTTCGCTTTCACTAGGGACAAAAGCGGCGTAGAATAAAAGTTTTCCACCATTTCGTAAATTTATCCCAGGAACTGAAATTAATGTTAAACTGAATGCGGTTCTTTCATGTAAGTGTAGTGTAAGTTTCAGTGGCTTCTGTGGTCAAGTGGTGGGGGGCCTTTCCCCTACGCTGCTATTCCCCCAACGGAAGCCGACTTTGCTCGTGGATGTACACCCGCGAGCAAACTCGGCTTCCGCGAAGGGAAAAAATGGCGAAGGGTAAGGGCCTCCCACCATTTGATAAATTTATTTCAACAACTGATATGAATGTTAAATTGAATGTGAATTTGGCATGAATTCCAATAATTTCCGATACCAAGTGGTAGGAGGACTTTTCCCTACGTTACTTTTTCCCCTAGTGGAAGCCGAGTTTGCTCGTGAGGGTACATATACGATATGATATACGATTTACAATACTGTTGGCCACCCTTGTTCTATGATATCCTGCATACTGCCCAAGACGAAATTAACAGTTGAAATTGTAATATTCTCCAGTACAATTTATATTACGTTTTATGCACCTGTAAATACAGATGAGCCGTTACCTGATTGGAGTAAAGACATGGAAGCGCGAATACAAAGTGGCATTGATTCTCTTCGAAGAAAAAAGTACATCAAGGTAGGCGATGCAATCGTTATACTTAGCGAATCGCGACAAGGAACAGGCTTCACGAATTCCATACGTGTAGTTTATGTAACGTCTGAACATACAGAAAACGATCTACCAGATTTTCAGCCCTGCGGGTAACATTATTACATTTGTACACATGAATTTATATACATTACACTTTAAATGAAAGAAAAAAGGTAACATTAAAAAGCGCAATTTGGGTCGAATTCTTTGTTTTATTAAAAATTAATTTTTGGTGTTTCAATATACAGGGTGTGAATAAAAATATGGGTCATTTTCACAGAGTGCGTTTCAGAAACTGCGTTTGCGGTTTCAGTTTTGATTTATTAACAGGTGAAAATACCTGTGAAATATCAGTGAAATACTAAGACGCGTTCTTCAGATATATCACCACAGACGAGATATAAGAATAGACCTAACATCTTATGGGACTTGGTGTCTCACGAAAATCACGCTGGTTCGAGCGCACTTCTCCATAAAAGTTTCCGATTTCAGGAACAACATTCGACCCGTGATAACGCACAGCATACACGCCCCTGTGATTGCATATACATAGCAATACATACATACATTATTGCTTCGGTTTCGCTAGCAAGGAATCTAATACTGATATGGTACGAGGACTTCTGACGCTCCCGAAACATGGGACAGAAACTTACATTGCATGTTAGGTCTATTCTTATATCTCGTCTGTGGTATCACCAGCTCAATCGGTAACTGTCAGTGCCGTAGCGACCTACAGTGAGTTACTTTAATATTCGGACACTTTAAAACTTTCACTTTGTCGCACTGTAACTTTATTCGTGATAAAGATAGAAGTTAGTGACTTGTAAATTATATTATTACAAAGGGTCTAGTTTACAAAAATAACAACATTAAGTATGTAGTTCGTAATACTTATTATATTTTCTGTTTTAAACAAAACAATGTCTAATTTTACGTTACTTTAATATTCGGACACTTCAGAAAATTGATAACACTGTTCAAACGTAAAAATTTTTTAAATTTTCAATAAGCTTTTCTGATGGATCTTTGTGAGCTGAATACGAATCTGCAAACCGTTTCTTTCCAGCACGTCCAGTTTTTGAAAAAAAAACAATTTTTGGAAAAATTGCATATATTCAACTTTGGAGCTGTGCTGTGCTTTGACAGTAATAGCTATTTAGTTTCTGTTGACACGAAATGATTCTCTGGACTCTTTCGAACAAAATGGTATAAATTGTTATTGTATTATAGATATCTAAATATGTTTAAATAATGTTCAAAGTGAGAAGGACACCGAAAACGCACCACTTTTTGTTGATATTTTCCAATCTGTGTATTTCAAAAACTAAAAATCTAGGACAAAATCTAACCATAGCACGGGAAAGAATAGACCTTTCTCCATAAGAAAGTGACAAAGAAACTTACAAAATCTGTTTTGTTTTAAATAGGGAAGCGAAACAGTTCAGCAGAACACGCGGCGGCGACAGTGGTACTTAATGACGGCGGTCGCCTTACCTAGGCGCGAACGGCCACTAAAATTTTTACTTTGTCGCACTGTAACTTACATTATGTCGAGTTGTAAATTATATTATTAAAACGGGTCTAGTTAACAAAAATAACAACATTAATTATATGTACTTTAAATTTATTTTCATCGCTAAAGATAACGTCATGCCACCATGTATCATCTTTTGAAATAAACTGTTTAGTAAAATTTAATCTTTTCTTTCGTAACTATTATGATACTTCATTCGAATGTAAATTATGTTTACAAACATCGTAATCTCTGTATACAGTCTCAAACCAATACAAAATATTAAATAAATTACTGGTTGTGAAAATGATATAAAAAATTATTACTAAGATGATACATGGTGGCATGACGTTATTTTTAGCGATGAAAGTAAATTTAAAGTACATATAATTAATGTTATTATTTTTGTTAACTAGACCCGTTTTAATAATGTAATTTACAACTCGACATAATGTAAGTTACAGTGCGACAAAGTAAAAATTTTAGTGGCCGTGCGCGCCTAGGCAAGGCGACCGCCGTCATTAAGTACTGTAACTGAACTGTTTCGCTTCCCTATTTAAAACAAAACAGATTTTGTAAGTTTCTTTGTCACTTTCTTATGGAGAAAGGTCTATTCTTTCCCGTGCTATGGTTAGATTTTGTCCTAGATTTTTAGTTTTTGAAATACACAGATTGGAAAATATCAATAAAAAGTGGTGCGTTTTCGGTGTCCTTCTCACTTTGAACATTATTTAAACATATTTAGATATCTATAATACAATAACAATTTATACCATTTTGTTCGAAAGAGTCCAGAGAATCATTTCGTGTCAACAGAAACTAAATAGCTATTACTGTCAAAGCACAGCACAGCTCCAAAGTTGAATATATGCAATTTTTCCAAAAATTGTTTTTTTTCCAAAAACTGGACGTGCTGGAAAGAAACGGTTTGCAGATTCGTATTCAGCTCACAAAGATCTATCAGAAAAGCTTATTGAAAATTTAAAAAATTTTTACGTTTGAACAGTGTTATCAATTTTCTGAAGTGTCCGAATATTAAAGTAACGTAAAATTAGACATTGTTTTGTTTAAAACAGAAAATATAATAAGTATTACGAACTACATACTTAATGTTGTTATTTTTGTAAACTAGACCCTTTGTAATAATATAATTTACAAGTCACTAACTTCTATCTTTATCACGAATAAAGTTACAGTGCGACAAAGTGAAAGTTTTAAAGTGTCCGAATATTAAAGTAACTCACTGTATTTAGGAGGAGACACGCTTATCTCGTAATCGAAGTGACGACACACGTCTCGTGGTACATACTGCAATCATTTTTTCTAAAATTTTTGAAGATATACAATACGAATTGTGTACCGTTTTGTTAGATCGCGGTAGGGTTAATCACCTGACTAGGAAAAGTCTCTTTTAAAAGTCAACATAAAAATTACCATTGCTCTATTATTATTTATTACAGTCTTATGAAAATAAAAGCTTTTCATTAAATTATCATTAAATCCCTTGTTATCTAACTTCCAGAATGTAAACATATTTATTGAAAATTTGTGCAGTACCTATGCTAATCTCATGATTCAATCTCGATTCACGGCAATGTTTGTCTTTGATATTCAACATATGTTCCGCATATTTTCTGATCATAACGAGTTATGAATTGTATTTCTTTTTGAAAGATACGCCATCGTTCATTCGTCTTTGGTGTGAATAAAGTGCAGTTGAATAGGACTTTGCTAGCGCATCTGGTTATTGCATTCCGTTTCTATTTATTGCCATGTTACAAGTACATTGTACATATTGTATGTATGTACGTTCTAGATTAATGTTCAAAGGCATGTTTCTGGAAAACGAACTGTGTCAAACGAAATAATTTTATTCTATATTTTCTATTTATTTTTTCACATAAAATCATCCCCTACCTGGCTGTATTACCAGTTACACGACAACTGATTGTATATTTATTTCATTTTGAGACAAGTACTGTTCAAGAGTTCCATTGATGTTTGGTGTTGAAAAATTACAAAAATTTAAAGAGTCGTCATTATATTTCGATCGTTTTACTTCTCATGAACTTCTACGCCTATAGATTAATGGTTAGAGAAAATCAATTCAACAATTTGATACTACCTTCTTTTTTTACAGGGGGGCGGGGGGCCAAGGTATATGCACCAACGCGCACAAGACGCGATGACATATATTAGACATTATAGAAGACCCGATTTATTTATCGCTTGTTACGTATGAAAAATTTTCTATCATACCTCTCGCTCTAATAGTCTGCGCTCGCACCCGGCAAAGGAAAACGTCCTTACGTTTTCGTTATCCCTTGAGTTATCGAGGGAGTAAAATCCGTTTCCACGGCGTGGTAACCAAAAGACTAGGAAGCGTGACGCAACTTCAACCGTCAAAAATGTCCTTATATGGAAATTTCATAGCATCCCCACCAATTTCTAGGCCTATATAAATCCGTTGATTTTAACCCTCGGGGGATCAGAACTCTACCGTCACCTTTAAAGACACGTCGCGTCACGTTCTTGTGAGTTGGTCATTACGTTAGTGAGATCGGGCTAAAGTTCCCTTTCGAATCCAGTGAAACTTGTAGTAAACCAAGAACACTTTATTTGTATTCCGACTAAAATTATTACTTTGGCATTATTCCGTAAAATCCATTCGCAACCCCCGCAACGCCAGTGCGTTAACACCGAGCACCTATTTATTTCGGTAATAGTTATTATTTCATCATTACTTACTAGTACGCGACAACACTACATAACACATTTGTAACCAAAGACTGATTAATTATACTGTTATTTTATAAATCTGTGTAGTTTATTTTGAATCCATAACACGATCCAGAAATCTGTAGTATTATCGATATACTAGTTTCCTCTAGTTTAGACTAATATCAGGTCGACCGTTCCCACACTAATACAACTTCGCCGCTCGAATTGTATTAATTATAAATTCAATGGTTACGGGGAACTAACTATCATTTCCTAACGGCTCCCTGATTTCGCACCAGGTTCGTCCGTGCATTACACTTTTCCAAGAGTATTTCCAACCCAGTGGCTCTCCGATTTCGCATTGGGTTCGTTAACGAATTTCACCTTCCTCGGCTCCCTGATTTCGCATCAGATTCGTCCTCGTTTTTAAACATCCTAGCGGCTCTCTGGCTTCGCGTCAGATTCGTCCGCGCACCTTACTAATAAACTGATACCATATTCCTTGGAAAACCTAAACTCACCGGCCTCTCGCGTTGCTACGGCCCGGGCTCGTAACACACTTTTACCTGTAATCCTAATTGGCCTTCTTCTTCTAGGTAACGGTCGTCTATTGTGACTGGGGTTCAGACGGGAATACGTCTTCTATTAATCCTTTGTAAATCATTTTCGAATTTTAATTTTTTCTTCATCAGAGTATCTATAAAGGTAACAAAAGCGTTCCAATTAGGAATATTCCGAATCATAGTGTGAATGAAGTTTTCCTGATTGAAATTACCCACAATGTTGGTCAAAGTAACCCTTTCATTATTCCATTCAGGGCAGAAAAACAATGTGTGGGCTGCATCATCTACGTCAAGGCAGAAGAAGCAAGTTTCATCCGATTTCTTTCCTATTCTATTTAGATAAACAGCGAAACACCCGTGATTGGTAATTATTTGTGTTATAAAATGGTTTAATACCATTTTTTTTTTGTCCCTAGAAGTCCATTTATTCACATCTTTGATAATTTGATTTGTCCATATTTGTTTCTGTCGATTAATTGTGTATGTTCTCCAATTTTCTAGAGTTTGTAGTTCCATTAATCTTTTTAAAGCCCGTTTCCTAGTTTTAATACCAGAAATAGAGTTGGGGTCCTCTGTGTCAATCGTACCTTTTTCGATTTCTCGCCGCATGTTAAGTCTAAATTTATATAAGGCTTTCAAATATATTTCAATCGGGGCCAATCCTGCTATAAGGCATAAATAGTCCCTAGAGGCTGTCCTATACGCCATAGTGACACGAACAAGTATTTCTTTTTGTGAGCGGATAAATGATCTCCTGTTATTGCCTGTATGGATAGAAGGTTGCTAAAGGGGAGCAGCATAACAAATAATAGATCGCTAAACGTAATAGTAGACTCCTCTCTTGTCGGATTTAACGCCAGCGGTATTGGGAAGGATTCTAGAAAGTAGGCTAACATACTTTCTGGCCTTGTTTACCACTATATTTAAATGCTCATTGTCAGTGAAAGTATGTTTATTATCCCATATAATACCCAAGTATTTAATCGACGGCACTAAGGGATGAAGACAATTGGATATTGGTATTTCCTTGAAATTTTGGAATTTACGACCATTAAGTATGATGACCTTGGTCTTGTCCGTAACCATGGAGAGTTTCTTGTTCTTGGCCCAGGTGCATGCCAACGAATACTCCTGAGAAAGAAGGTGAATAATTCTATCCCATTGATTTACGCGAAAATTGTTTTTCACACGGGCAGCTATACGTAGCGTGCTCCCGTGTTAGTTCTAATCTGAACCTGTATGTGCTTTCCCCTCATGCCAGAACACCTAATGTCGTATATAGAGAAGCGTTGTCTTGAGAAAAAGGTAGAGATAAAAAATTATAAAATAAGAAAAACAAAAAATTGAAGCCAGAACCCACCACTTTTATGTATTTGACTTTGGGTCGCGCTAAGTGTCTGTACACGTATGTTATAATTAGAAAAATAAAGTTACTATGTAGTTTTATAATTTATAATTATCATTTATTTATTCATGATATTATAACCTATCTCCGTGTACGAACTAAAATTTAATTCCCAAACTAAACTGCCCGCGCAAGAACGGGTACGTCAGCTGGTACTATGTATAACGTGAATAATGTAAGTAATGCGAATAAGCAATAATACTATAACAAATAAAACGTTATTCGAATAATCATTTAACACATAGAACTACCAACCAAGTCAAAATGACTTGTCAGGATACTCTTATAACGATGATTAAAATGTTACAACAATACATTCTCTGATATTTTGAAAGTTTTATTACGATTTGAAATTGAAGAAATTAATTAATTTATAAATGTGTAAATTTCTAAAGTTTGTCATGTTTATCGACCTATCGAAATAGAAATGCGTTTATCGTCGGTAGTTCTAGTGTGAAAGACAAATTCATTCGAACAATGCCTAATTCTGATTAGTAATATGTTCGCTATAATTTAATATCCGCATAGAGACATATTCAACTGTTTACTGTACTTACTAGATTCCATATGGTATCTATTCCCTTATCAGTTAACGATTAGGGTGTAACACGTTGCAGTTGCCGCGCATACGGCAAACTTTCTGCAGAATTCGATAAAATACGGGGGTTGCGATTCGTGTTTGCATTGGTTCGACGCACATTTGACGCGTTATCGTAGCACGAAAACATCTTCTCTGTGCTATGACGAATTCAAAAGTTAAATGAGCGTGAGTAAACCCGTTATGGCCAAGTTTTGATCTACTGATGACTGTTCGTTCTTTCCTGCTAAGATTTGAGTATTGTTGATGCAAAAAATTGGTCATGGGCGTTCAGAATATGTGTGTAGTGTTCTTCTAAATTTTAAATGAATGGATATTGTTCTGTCTATTTTTATATGATTGTTTGGAAATTTATTATTTCATATCTTGAAAATTATGTGCGTCTTGGAAAGCAACAGTTCCGTAGGCTTCAATTTATTCACGATGATCGATAAATATCATGTGTTTTTAAGAAACTGGCGATTACGTTGTTAAATATGTAATTTGAGATGGAGTGGTTCGAGCACATTAGTAATTTTATTCATTTTCATTTCACATCCAAGGTGTGCTGTTACTTTACACGACGTCAATTAGTGTGTCTATCAGTGTAGGTAGACATGTTTGTTGAGACATTAGAAGCTAAGATGTTCAAGTGAGCATTAATATTAATGACAGAATGTAATTTTATACGCTCTCGATCTACTTCTATACATATACATATGATGATCAATTATCGATTCCCTTCGTCAGTCATTTGTCTTTCTGATTGAAAAAAATACCTATGACGTCCTTCCCATCGGACAGTTACACGTTGTGTACTTTAGAACCGCAAAAACAATTAACTACCACGAGACTGTCTTCGAGATTAATTTTAATGCAAACTCGATAAAATTCGAGATAATACATTAAACGATCGTAATAATTTTTAATGAGTAAACGCAAGTTATATTCTCACCATTTTCTTAATTTTTTGTATGTAGTAGATCATTTTTACCAAAAATTTATGACACTTGCGCATATTGGTAAACGTTCATACCGAAAGGATAAAAACAATTTTCAAATATGGACACGAACGATGTACTTGCTCTAATATCTTAAGAACTAGATTACAGAAAAAACGTTTAAATATAAATATTCAATACATTAGAATGTGAAATTCATTTAATTAAATAACATTAAAGATTAGAAAATCAAATTGGAATATACCCCTTCTGCCTTTTCTTGATTTATTAGAGAAAATGTGAAGGAAAGAAAAGGGAAAAATAAAATTTACAATAATATAAAAGTTGAATATGAAATATTTGTACGTATAGTCGGACATGTGAGACCAACTTGGCAATTACAAATTACTCGTAAGTTACTTGCTGCGCGAAAAGGTGTTTCAAAAAAAGGATATAGAGAGGGGCATGCACTAGAATAATTATTATTTTTCTATATTGTTTACACGTGAAGTATTGAAGGCCACCTTGATTTTTTTGAACGGAACATCCTATATTTCTTTGCATAAGTTAAGTGAGCATTAAAAAGTGACTATCAAGTATAAAGGCATAGAATAGATCTAAAGTGGGAATTTATTGAGATATTTCCAATGAAAGATTTATTTTAAAAGGTGTTTCATTGAATTTTATTGAACCATCGACGCACATCTCTGCGAAACATACAAAAACACTATTATTAATGCACGTGCAAAAATCTCTGCAAAATCACTAGAGAATGTGCATATGTAATTTGTTAAACTTTAGATGTTTGTATCAGAAGGTACTATAACGGTCAACAGTTCCTTTATGCTACCTTTTATAATATAACCTTCATGGTAAATATGTTAATATACTCACCATTCACCTATTATGCTTTAACATTTACCTATTTACTCAGTTTTTAATGCTCATTTAATTTCTGCAAAGAAATATAGGGTTTAGGGAAAATTCGAACATATGTCCTCCTTGATACATACCATGCAATTTTTGTTCGAAATATTTTTTCGGACAACAAACAGCTTGCGAGTAATTTGAAATCGTCCAGATATACAGATACCAGTAATCTACATATCACATGCCAAAGTAATTCAGTGTAATTGTAAGGGAAGGATACGATCCAAAGAGCGCTTCCTGACCGAGAAAGGCCTCGGACTGTAGGGGTCGATTGGCTTAAATAAGAAAATGTTAGCTATCTCAGTTGCAATCTGTCCAATTTGTTAGAGACGATGTTTCAGATTGACTTCTTTATACCCATTTTAGGTGGAGGAAGTTATTTTTCCGGTAGGGAGCCTGTCGCAATCTTTTAGAAAGAGATACACTGCGTGCGGAAAATCTCGACCGTGTAAACTAATTTTGGGTAGTTCTCGCTTTGTCTTCTGAAGTTTCTCAGGTGTACAGTTTATAAGATGAACGGTATAAAGAGTGTTAGCGTACTTGGTCAACGAATTTGCAACGTTGTGATGAAAATCAAATGTAATGTTTTCTTTACAAGTGTTTCTAATCATTTTTTATAGATCAATATATAGACAAATTTAATTTTAGTAACACAAGCTTCAGTTTAAAAAATATTGGTACTTTTACTGTTAAGGTTAACCCTGTCGATATTGGGCGAAAGGTAAAATACTATCTCGAGAACCACGCTAAAATACTTACTTCAAAATTCTAAAAAAATTAGATATTTTGTAAAAACATCTCTATATATGCATATATAGAGACCAAAAATATTGTATCATAGGAATTTGAAGAAACTTCAAAATTTAATAAAAATAGTTGCCGATGCTTAAAGAAATGCCACGGTAAACGGGAAAAATGCAATGAACTACATAAGACAGCAATTGTATGTGGTTCATGTAACAGTAACAGATATGTATGTATGTAGGAGACAGAGTCAGAAAATTATTATGTATATGTTAGGATTGTTACGATTGTCAAAGTAAAAGTGAGTGAAGTTCCTGAAATCCCGTTTTGAAGTAAGTTCTGTATTCTTAAAAAAATTCCTTATCAAATTTAGTGTTGTTAAAATGAGCCTCGAGTCTTGAGCTTTAACAGCTCGAGTCGCGGTTCAAACCCTAAAGGCTCGAACCCTCAAGGTTCGAAGCTTGAGTCGTGAAAGCTCGAGTCTTTAACGCTCGAGCCTTTAAGCTTGAAGGCTCGAGTCGTATAAATTGTATGTAGTGAAGTAATGTACAGACCTTGAATTTTCGAAGCCTTAAAACTTAACCTAAAAATTTTTAGTTTTTAACTCTGATATTACACGAATCTCAAGCTTTTAAAGATTCAAGGGGGAATAATCCAAAAACGTCCAGAAAAGCGTGGTTTTTATAAATTAGTTCTGCAACACCCAAACCTCATTAAACTATTATTAATAGGGTGATCAAATATATATTTTGGACAATACGTTAAATTTTCTTTTATTACAAAATACCTATGTATACTTGAGCAAGATATACGAGTCATAGGATGTTACGCGTCGAACAAAATAATTTCTCAATTTGTTCACGGTTCATTGATCAAAGTTGGGACATTTTTTTCGTTATTCACGTGATATTCGACTTAATATTCTGGTAGAATATTTTCGAAAAATTATACTTTGAAAGTATATATATAAAAAACTTAATTTTTGCCAATCGTCACTGTGTTATTCCACATTAAGTCTGAAGCTTTAAGGTTCAACCCTCTAGAACCCTTAAGTGTTAAATAATGGAATTTACACTAAATCTATAATATTATACTTTATACAGTTTTTAAAAAATACAGCGATGACTGCAAACACATGAGAGATTGATACCAAGAAAGGGAAATGAAAAATGAAACAAAATAACCATTGAATAGTAGACGAAATGAAACATTGCTAAAAATTTGTCTGTAATGTTCAAAATATTGTATTATCTGATCGACTGGAAACATACTCTTACGCCGTGGGAGTCATAGATGACCGGCAGCAAGATTAATGTACTACGCATGATAAGTTTGCACAATACATACAATCATATTGTGTAATATATTATTATATGATTCTAATGGGCAATCACTCTTTGGCGCTGAAGACAAAACCAGCAGAAACACGCTCAGCAGTGAACGTGTTAAACATAAAAGCCTCGAGCTTCGAGGCTCGAGCCTCGACTACTCAAAGCCTTGAAACTCGAGCCTCGAGCCTCGACGACTCGAGCCTTGGAGCTCGAGCCTTGAGCCTCGAGCTTCATATGATTGTAGCCTTAAAGACTCAGTCTTTAAGGCTAAGCTTTGTAGCTTCAAAGACTCGAGCTTTATACAACACTAATCAAATTGTTTATTTGCAATCGATTTTTTAAAATTTAATATTTTATTTTATACTCTTTATTCCCAAATATGTTCAAATCATAATTTGTTTACCTCATTAATGATTCTGTTAGGTTCGAAATAAAACAAATATCTCTATTTCAAACATGTTGAAACTTTTTACTGTATTGAATTTCAGACGATCAGATACGCTATAAATAGTATAAATATTATTACGCTGAAAATAACACAGTCAGTTTAAGAGTGTTGGCCATTTCTTTGTTGAAAACAAAACACGTACAGTTTTCATTTCTTTCATCGTTTGTTTCTATTTCGTCACGTAGGATTCAACTAGGCGATTTGCGTTCAACTGACTTCTTAAAATCTTACTAATTTATCACTTCCTACTATAGGGAATGATATCATGTGGCAGTTCATTGTATTCGTCTCAACAAACACTATCATAATATGCATAACAAAAATACAGGGTTCCATTTAAAAAAATTAACTTGACTTTGATATCTCCCCCACTACTACACTTATAGAAAAATTATTTATACCACGTAATGTCACCCTTTGTACCAAACAACTTTTGTATGAACATTTTTTTGATAACTTTAATCCTTCGTGAAATATTCCACCGTTTCCAGTTAAACGAAACACCCTGTACATATATACTGATCTGAATAATTATCTATGTAACTGGTGCAAAATAGTTGCGTGCTCACATATTTACTTTTTTCTACGCAGGATCATATATTAAGGATTTTTCAACCAAAATAAATAAAACAATATGTTGTAAAAGTATTTTCTTAGAATTCATGTACAAAAACGTCAATTTGGTTCTACTAACTCTTGGTTACTTCATTACACTCGTATCTACCTTTGTATTATCTGTCCACGCAACGAAATTAAGCGGATACGAACCAGAAGATGAATTTGGCCATCATACTCATCCATCATTCTATAACCCCATACTGCTAAAATTTGTGTTTCACCCTAGAAAAAATAAACAAGATAATAATACACGAGTTCCGAAATGATAAGTATAATAAATATTTTCTATATTTCAGAGTATTGTTACTCAAATTGAGGATAATGTTATGGTTAATGATACTTTACTAAATGTTACAGTTTTATGATTTTTATTTACCAGTTGCTTTTACTAAATCACCCATTTCTAGTTATCTATTAAAAGAGGTGAATTATGTTAGATTTCGCGATCTTATAATATTGTCGTTTAAATAACGTGAATTTGTTATGAGAAATTTGACTATTTACTGTTGTATTAGATTTAATTCTTTGTATCTTATTTAGCAAAGGTCTGATTCCCAACGATGTTTCTTACTCATGATCGTAAAAAATTCGAAAAACCAAATAATACAACGACACTGACTGTCGTGAACAGTGAACATTTATGCGTAGGAACTGTTTCCTTGTTTATGTAAAGCTTATGCTGCTTTGGAAGTATAAGAATTTTTTCTTTCATCGAATACTACGTTGGGGAAGAAAGAATTTCTATCGAAAAAATTGATGATACAAGTACATACATATTTTGTAGAGAGGCGAGCTAATGGATTGGTAAACGCTTAATCGCATTCAGAAACACGTACACACACTTTACGAAAACTCCTTAAAAGGTTGAGTTCAATTGACCACCTCCAGCTCGTTTTAATGCTGAATAACAGACTATTTTTATTTAGAACAATTCCTTTGTTTTAAACGAATAATTTTCGAGACATTACATTTAATTATATTTTTCATTCTTAACTTTGCGAAGCTTTTACATCCTTTCAACAATAAAATTTATATGAAATATTTTTGTAAAAATTGCCAGCAATAATTGACAAAAGTTGTGTAAGAACACCATAGCCATCTGTTTCCGCATTTGACTTGGGCTTTGCAGGCAACGCCAGCTGACAAAATGGTAAAGCAAATTGGCGAATGTCTTATATGACCTATGACAAATTGAGGGAAAAACCAGAACAAGGTATGCCTCAATGCTTATTTATTCCGTTTTTAGTGTTAATTTAATCTCTGCAAAGAAATATAGAATGTTCCATTTAAAAATATAAAAATTATCTTTAAAATTTTATGTTTAAAGAATATAAGAAAATGATAGTTGATTACATTAAGGGATGCGATGAAGGGATTATGTTACGGAGCTTAGCATCTGTTTTGGAAGGAGCATTTTATAACTCAGTGTAGCAATTTGTTTCGTGTGTTTCGGTTCACCGACTTTATAACGTATAAAAACCTTTTGGAAAAGAGTTGTCATCCACGTGACCTTTTATATGTATAAAAGAATTTTTACATTATTTGATGTTTTTACCTCATTTCGTTGTATATTTAATACTCGCTGGTTTTTTTATTACACTTTTTACTTGAAAATGAAACGTTTCTTTCTAGTGTTTTCCCATTGTGAAGGCGTTTAAAGATACCACTGTGATACTACAAGTAAGGAAAGTTTGAATATTATAAGTGTTCAATTGCAAACATTACAATGGATGGCAGTTGTCATCCATGCGACCACTTGGGTAGTGACAATGTACAGTCTATAGTCACTCGGAGTTGGACGTGACCACTCCAGGGTTAACTAATTTTTTGCTGTATACTAAAATTATTGTTTCAATGCTAAAATATTAAAAATATTATTGTCTTGCAAACTGAACATATGGGTCGTAATTTCAACTTTTTTTTTAAATATGCCCGTATTCTATGATTTTTCCTGTTTAACATTCATTTTTGTAATTCTGGACTTTCTAGAATTGTGGTCGCAGCAAGCCGACAAGGTCGTGGCGTCCGACGGTTAAGTAAGCGGCGCGGCGCACAATGGAAAATAAACTGCTCATTTTTGTGTAAAAATCGTAGAACTTTTTGTAGAAGTAAAAGTATTGTAGAATCAGGCAAAAATATAGAAAAAGTATCAGAAAACAAGTTTTGACCTTGAAAATCTATGTCAAGCTTGACATTTTTGAAAAAAATTAAGGTTTCTCCGTTATAATGTTTGGTTGGATTTTTTCCTTGACGTGTTATATACCTACATCATTTCCTATAAAATTTGACACGTTGAATTCTAAATTGACCGCAGAATTTGTTTCTACCGGCATAATTTAAAAAAAATGCGGTTCGAGTGAAAAAATTCGAATTGAGTAGAGTCACGAAATAAAGAAGTTAGAACTGTTAAAACTAATAATAACTGTTAACACTATGTAATAAAACTAAAGAAAAGCAAAGAGCAAAATATTTAAACAATGAAATGAATTTTCGTAAGGGGTAATGAGTCCTTTTTGTCGGGTTTTTCTAGCTCTTAGCTAGCGCGAACAAAAAGCCACGTTTTAATCGGTGCGACACTTTGCAGACGTCCTGTAAAAAATTAAGTAAAAATTCAAACGGGATTCTATTCGTGAGACTTAAAACTAGACAATAAACCTCTAAAAGTTCATAAAGCTACCCCCCCTTTTTTATACAGGGGTGAATTGCCCCCAAAAAAGAGTGATTTTTCGAATTTTTCGGAAAAATACGTATAAAACGATAAAAAATACAAAAAATAAAATATTTTAGAGGTTTATTGTCTAGTTTCAAGTCTTACGAATAGAATCCCATTTGAATTTTTACTTAATTTTTTACAGGACGTCTGCAAAGTGTCGCACCGATTAAAACGTGGCTTTTTGGAAGACGCCCTCTACAGCGGTCGTGCTGAACTAAAAGTGGTAGAAAAAATTTCTTTATGTTCTTAATAATATATATAATAGCGTCCAAAAGGAATTATGTTTCTAAATATAATAGTTTTTTTATAAAGAAATATTAAAAAAGTGTCTTTTTTTTTCAATTTTGAATGAGAAAGTCCCCTTAAATTGATATACAGATAACGGAAGAAGGTAAGTAAGAAACAAGGTGAAAAATTTCATTTGATATCCTGTGAATGTGTGCTTGTTGTTATAACACCATGCTCGGCTGAAAAATCATGATGCAGGATTTCCTAGAGAAAAAAAAAATCACAGCAACCTTGTGCCGGAACACAAGGTATAGGGAAGCAAACGTGAAGGGTGCGAGGGAAGAACGCTTGCGCTCGAGATCGTAAGTGGACGCAAGCTTTCCGGACCGTGTCGTCGATTCGTCGTTCGTCGTCTGTGCCTGCGCCTACACAGCCCACACTACCCCTTCCCGTAAAAACCGCCACATCTCCTGCATCCATATATATATGAAGACAACCCTCGATACTGTCTCTCACTTCGCATCGTTACCGTTGTGTTGCGCGACTCGTTCAATTTTCCAAGATCGTACCCCGTCGAGGAAGCGAAATCGTCGACTCGTTGGAAACACATCGATCCCATTTCTCTTCACAAAGTGAGTCCTTTGATTTCACTGTGCGTATTTTATTATCGAACTTCAATTTATGTTTTCTCTTTTGTTCCGTAAGATATTTATAATATAATTTCATATTTCCTTCATTCTTGTAGGATTGTTACCCTTTTAATTATATATAAAATATTTTCTTTTTTGTGTCTGCATTCTTCTAAAATGAATGCCAGGTTTCTGATTTATACATATAGAATATACATATGCATATCCGTGTTTTGTATGTGTTTCTCGTGTGCTATTGTAATGTTGTAACGCGTTCTCAATTGAGTGAGTTAGTGCAGACACGTGTGTGAAACTGTTTTAACTCATCAGATTAATATAATTAATATAAAAGGATATAAGCTTCTACGAATGATTTAAATAAAATTTTAAATGCAATTTATTTTAATAACTTAAGATAGTGTAAAAATAATGCGTTGCAATGTTTTTAAATGTACACCAGGAGGTTGATTTCGCGGTACAATTAACATATTTTTATGGGAGGACATGTTTTTGAAAATATCGGTTATACAAATTCATCAAATGTACCTACCATTTTGTATCTGGTCTATTATTTTTATTTATATTGATATTAGCTAACATTGCTGATACGTTAGAATTATATCTGTTTTCTCTGATAGCCTGGCGCAAATTGACAGAAGAAAGGAGAATGTAGGAATAATGAATAATGGATAGGACCATTTGCGAATTTATATTCACGTGATGTATTTTAAAAATTCTTTTTTTTGAAAATATCGCCTGGTATAAAAACATTTTTATTCTACTTTGACCCGAATTATATTATCGTTTCATTTTGACACAAAGAATCTTCGGTTAATCAAATCGATATTTCTTGGCTTATTCAGAACAGAAATGAAAGAAGATGTTAATTATCAGCAAACTCTTTGTTTCTTCTGATCTTTAATTTTTCTTTCGAGTTTTTTTTTATTTTTTGCAAATACGTTATTATATAGCTTGCAGCAAATTACATTTCCCATTTGAAGAATATCGAAAAATAATAATTAAAGATTTTACCGCGTCTCAAGAACAATTTATAGAGTGAATATTTTCATTTAATTTCATAATATCACTGAATTTTTGTTTATATTTCACCTATTATTAGTAATAACTGCGAATTCACGTTAACATGAATTTTTGCTGATCTGCTTGTCTTTCGTCGTTTCTTTCTACGTACAAATTCACATCACGAAATTTAATTATGAATTTTGCGAATAAAGTTATATCAAATATAAACGACACAGATATTGAAGTTATGAGAATAATACTGTGTTAGATAGAATCATCTCGTTTTTAAAGCCTTCATTAAAATGGATTGATTTTATTATTCTGCTTCATTTAGATTTCATAAATGTTCGCTTCTCAAGATGAATTACATTTCAATCGATATTTTGTGACAGTGGAATAGTAAACTACCCGATCTATTACTGTGCGAGACAAGGAAGACTCTTTGAATAACGAATTATTGTTCTAATCAAACAATGATCGAGTTTAAATGAAAAGGTTATTTGTGTCACTGTACTCGAACTTATGTTCTGTGGAAGCTGATAGTAATCGAGCGGAGACACAATTGTTAACCCTTACGCAGTTGCGCTAGCAGCGCTTTTGTCCGTTTAAATTGTGTAACGTAATGCATATGTATTATATGTAAGCATAAATAAAAAAAGTTCGATTATAAAATTTTTATTTCAAGGACGGAGTTTCGGATATATGTATATTTTACATTCACTACGTTAGTAATTAATATAGTCATTTATGTTAACATTAATAATAATAAAAAAGCAAATAACATCAATGGATTAAAGAAGAGCTCCGCGGAGAAGCGCGTAGAATCTCGGCTTTGGCGCCGGGGGTTGTGGTTTCAAATCCCGCTTGGGCCCTCATTTTTTCAAACGTTCCTACATATTTTATTCTTTATAATAAATTTTATACATATAGGTAGTTTCGAACTACGCGTGTAACAAAATTTTCGTACTTTCTGTATGATATTTCAAATAAAATTAGTATAATGACAAAATCTAGCAAATACTGATCTTTACTTTTCTAAAATTGTATCTGTGAGGTATGAAATTTTTTACGTAGTCTCTTGTGTTCTTTATGAGAAGCAAAAAATCTTGTTAAACGCTTGCCACTACAAAAGGGTGCAGTGCACCGTGTCATTTAATATCCATCTGACGGAAAATACAAAGTAATTACATAACCACGAGAAATAACATTCGTGTATGAACTCGTTGTTGAATATACGTAATGCAGAATAATTAATACTTATCCTTTGCGCAAATTAGATCTGAATTAATCAAGAAATTAGCATAAGGGGTTGCCGGTAGCTTGAAAAATTACATTACATGTATAGAAATGTTTGTACATACATTATAACTCTTTGCACTCCACTGACTCTACAACGACGACATGTATCGTCGCAATATGCAATTTCTATTTATTCAAATACAACCTAAATTAATGAATTGACTTCAAATTACATTCACTTACAGTTTTTTATTTTTCGCATTTCGAAATTGATATAACCAAAATATCTTACAGTCATTCGTAATAAAAGTTGGGGAGCAAAGTTCTATATCGCACCTCAAGACTGCTTTGTAGGTTTCAGACCTTCTTATAGCTATTTGTTCATAAACAATTATTTGTACAATCGCTAGCATTCAAGTACAGGGTGTACACAAAATTACGTTCATGGCGTCGTCTATTAAAGAAGCTCTTTTAACCCTTTCGGTACGGCAATACTTTTGACGAATGGGTCGCGTGTGCGTTAAAAAAGTGTCGTTATCGGATCAGAAAGTGCATTCGATTTTGAATTACAAACGTTCTTGCTGATCCGGCTGAAATTTCGCGACATTTTTAGACGTCACGGTACACGTAAATTACAGATTTTTATTTCTTTAATATTTATTCGAACTGCAAAATAATCGATTTCCAACGAAGTTTGAGGAGGAAGAAAGTGAAAATGGATTAGGAATATAATATATTATTTTCATTTCAGGACACCCAAATAAGATGTCAAGTAAATTCTATACAAAACCTATTTTGTTTCTTCTTATTGTGGGCTTCGTCTCTGGGGCAGAAAACTATATGGACTATGGAGGTACGTGGACTGAAAATCCGATGTGAAGTGGAAAGGCTGTGACTATAATACGTATATGTATACTTATTAACCAATAGCCACTATGCATTGTTAAACCATGTTTTAAAAATATTTCCTTCCTTCATAGTGTATGTTTGACCTAGCCTATACGAAAGTGAGGTGAATACTAAATGGACAATTTAGGTTTTTGTATGATTAGGACCTCGTATTACAATTATGGAAATTATAAAGGTGCTTCCTTCGGAATTTATATTGACCTTCCATTTATTATACGTGCATCTTCTTACTTTTTTAAGAATAAAAAACAAATTAATCGAAGTATAAAAGAAAATAGTTCTATTTAAAAAGAATGGACGTGATTTGCAAATTCCTTAAACGTCTCCACTTCCGGAGCAGATACATACATGTGCCATGTGATTCATCACACAACACCATTTAAATTTTGCCAATGAAATGGTTTTCCACCTCCTACCGTTTTAAAGATATATCTTGGTCCATTTGCGTGGGACACCCTGTATATACCTACATATACAGGGTATTTTACGTAACTTGACCACCTTAAATGTACCGCTTATTTTGTATGATAGAAAAAATATCAGGGGAGAAAAATATTCTGTTCGAAGGCGCCAATACGGTGATGGGCCGAATTTTTTTCTCAAGGTCATTTTTTTCGAGATTTCAAGGTCATCGAATTTTTTTTTAATGGGACTACATATTTTCACTACAACCTTCACAACAACTTCACTACAACTGTTATACCTTGATATACCATCAACTCCGCGAATTCAACGAGAGTTCGTTTGCCTTAGCTAGATCGACGAACTCTCGGCAAGTTCACGAACTGTTTCCCTCCTCAAAGAATCCGGAGAATTCTTCAAATGGCAACGAATGTGTTAACAAGACATTCGATAAAGGAAGAGATTTTCGTATGTTATCATAGGAAAGATCCGTGAATGAAACTGAAAGAGGGGATGAGAATCGAGGCAACCATCTCACGCAATTCGTCTATAGATACGTTTACAGTAATATGAAATACGGCGTAATTAATTGTAACATATTTACAATTTTCTCTGATACAGTTAACATTATCAATGAAATGTATACAATATGTCCGGTTTAAGTGTACAGACGCTATATTATTTCGCCAGCTACTCAAAATACGAAAAAATGTTTCACATGAAAGTTGTCTGATTTCATGGAGCAAACTTAATAACGTATTTGAATATTTTTAAATTGATATATTAATTTAAATCATAAATTTTAATAACAATGTATATTTTTCAATGGAACTACATATTTTTATTATCGCCATGTTATTAAGCATTTCAAGAGAAATTCAATAACATATTTGGAAGTTCTGTTTGAACAATAATTTCTCGGATAACTGTATGAACATATTATCTCGCGGATCACACGTTATGGGTACAAGATGCCAATCGATCTTGATATTTTCCAGCCCCCCTACCCAAACTGGTAGGTATCAAGTAGGAACTCTCATCGATACTTTACTATAATTAAAGTTTTATATTTCATTATATTTCAGATAGTCGTATATGCTATAAATACATAAAACCTGCAATCTAATGATAACATGTATGGACCCTAGAGCCAGAGTGTATTAAGTCCACTTTTTTAAAGAAATTACGTTTTGTTTCCCATATCAAATTTTTCACTCTTTCTTATGGTAAAAATTATTCCGTTTCAAGTCATTTTGTTTTTAATATAATAATGTAAAAATTATAGTAAGTTCATATTTTGTTCCCAGCCAAACAGTCTAAAGTCCACCACACACGGGACTTGCAATGCAATGTTCATCGCTTCTATATATCGAGACTTGTCTTAAATCCATTCAATAGTACGAAGGTAGCGATTATTTCTCGTTGAAACCTTACCGAACAACTCCAAAGTTACATTTAGATTTCGGCACCTTTGATTTGCTCTCCTTTAAAATTTGAAAAGTGTGACTTAACACACTCTGGCTCTGGGGTCCAGACATAGAGAAGATTGTGGTAACCTTTTAGTAGAACTGAAATTGCGGCATATCTAATAACTGTCAACTGATATTTCTCTGGGCGTTTGTTGTTCCCAGATGAAACACCCGAAAAAACACCAGCGGAAAATATTCACGAGCTCTACAGACTCTTAATGCAGCGCGCTGCACTAGACAATGCTAGATTTGGCGATGTTCCGTTGGAACATTTAATGATCCGTAAGTCTCAACGATCGCCATCCTTGCGACTTCGATTTGGACGTTCGGATTCCCGTCTACCCGTAAGACAAACAAAGTTCACTTCATGCGTTCACATAATATTATAAAATGTTTTATATGTTTATACATATGTACTGGAAAAATAATGTAGTTATATAGTAATAACTTATATGTTTCAGATTGGAGTATTGTCAAGCGCTATGAATAATATTGCATCATCGAGATTCAATGATTGATAAAATGGACACCTTTCTTCTAAATGGATATCGATCTTGTGTCTTCTCTACTATTTTTATCATAGCTACGAAAAGCATGGAACTTTTAATAACTGTATTTGTATTTGTATGGCATTACCACTGTCAAATACTTTAATTTTACTATTTTTCTTAACAACAGATAAACAAACAAACGAATATAAACTAGAAATGCAAATAAAATTCATTCTATTACTATTGATTATTGAAGGTAATTAAAATTCATGACAGTGTAAACGTACAATTTTCAAAATTGAAATAAAATATACCACTGATAAAGTCGAATCGCTATTTATTCGTTTTGTCAATAAGAAACGTTGTTTATCACTGTTAAGTAATCAGTTTATAATATATATGTATCTTTCTTCGTAAACATAATTATTACTTCGATTGTAAAGAATAATTTGTTTCAAGAGAAATATGTAAGGAGTGATGTACAATTAAACGGTAGAGTAGGAGACTGATGGCATTGATGTATTTATTACGTCAAAACATCATAATACATTTGTGTCACCTTAAATCCCAGGTAGCACACGACATCTTCAAGATGTCTGTTTTATAGCTGTTTTAGGTCTGAATGTCCTAGGACCCTAATAAAGATGTTTTAAAGCTGTCTGAAATAGGATATCCTAATGACGTATGAAATTCACGTCCTGGAGACATCTGCAAGATGTACCAGAAAACACGTATTTGCGATGTCTGAAATTCATGTCCTTCAGATGTCCTCAGGACATGTGACAGTACATTGTTGTTTGAATATTTGTCCTAAATAGTCTTTGAATAGAAACGACAAATGTAATTTAGTTGTTTACATTTTTCATTGAAGAATGTGCAACGTGCGTTGCCAAGACGGATGGGAATAGGCAATGCCGACTCAGTCGGTGTGCCAGGGGTCGGTTGCCGAAATGAATGAGTGAGATTTTCAGGCTGGATATCCACCCTTTATTTGGTAAAAATTGGTGCCTCGGGAGGCTATATACAATTGGAAGCGGTACGCGAAATATAATACACGGTGGGACGCGGAATATAATACGCGTAATACAATTATAAACAGAACGCGAAATACAATTATACGAAATGCAACTATCATATAAGCGGAACGCGATATACAGGGTATTTCACGTAACTTGACCACCTTAAATATATCGCTTATTTTGTATGATAGAAAAAATATCAGGGGAGAAAAATATTCTGTTCGAAGACGCCAATACGGTAATGGGCCGAATTGTTTTCTCAAGGTCATTTTTTTTCAAGATTTCAAGGTCATCGAATTTTTCTTTCATGGGACTACATATTTTCACTACAATACTCTTATAGCATATAAAATAACAAATCCAACGAGGTGCAATATGTTGACCTTCACGTGACCTTTAGCGAAAAAATCATGAAATGTTTGTCAGTAAGCTCAGTACGCGTTCGGGGACGGTAAATGAAGGAATTTCAATTTCATTGGAACAGTCTTTAGTTAAATCTTTATTTTAGAAGGTGTTCAAAATGTGCATCATGAATCTGGATACATTTTTGGAGGCGGTAAATAAATTCTTGCTGTACATTTTTAAGTTGCTCTGCAGTAATTGATCTACATTCATGTAGAACCCTTTCTCGCATGTTTTCTGCCGATGAAAGGAGAATACAAATGTCTGTTTACAAGCACCAGGGACAATTACACGGTACACTGTTCCAATAAAATTGAAATTCCTTCATTTATCATCCCCCAACGCCTACTGAGCTTACTGACAAACATTTCATGATTTTTTCACTAAGGGTCACGTGAAGGTCAACATATTGCACCTCGTTGGATTTGTTTTTTTATATGCTATAAGAGTGTTGTAGTGAAAATATGTAGTCCCATTAACAAAAAATTCGATGACCTTGAAATCTCGAAAAAAAAATGACCTTGAGAAAACAATTCGGCCCATCACCGTATTGGCGCCTTCGAACAGAATATTTTTCTCCCCTGATATTTTTTCTATCATACAAAATAAGCGATATATTTAAGGTGGTCAAGTTACGTGAAATACCCTGTATAATACACAGCGGGACGCGGAATATAACACGCGTAATACAAATATAAACTGTTACGCGGAATTTGATTTTCGGGCCCCGGACAACCATGTGGCCGTGGTCCGCCGGGAACAAAGCCCCTCTCTCGGTCACCGCAACTATCCGGCCTCCACAACTATCCGGCCTCCACGAGTTGAACGCCTGGTAGTCCCCGAATGCCGGTATCGGGCAGGGCTTCCGATACCTCCGAAATCTACGCAGGATCGAGACGACGAGAGAGTGGCGGTTGCCGGCTAGCAGGCACAAGGGTCGAGGTTCGCAAGAGGAGACTCTCCTCACGGCAGGAGGCGGTTCGCGAATGACTGAAGATCGTTATGCGTTAAATAAGACGTTTATTACGCCACGGGTCTATCCTAGAGGGTAACGCTAACAATAGATGGCCAACGATAACTAATTCGAATTAATAGTTTTGGTCCGGAAATCCGATACCCGTCGCAATACAAACTATTTAACAAGTGATTCTGTGGCGGCACGTGAACAAACGCGCCGCCTCATAGACGACGTGCCGATCAGCGCGTTGCGACAAGACACACTTCGGCTGCTCGGGCGAAAGTTCTCGGAACGGCGAGGACCGTCGTCTGTATACATTGTCGAATAATCGAGAACGTTCTCGTTCGATGCGTCAGACGACGGCCCTCTTGAAAAGCTGTTGTGGGACACACAAAAAGAGCAGTCAGGCCTCAAGTGTTGCCACGAGCAACAACGTTCCGAGCGATCTTAGACCAAAGCGTAATAAACGATTTACGAACGTATATGTGTGGATTATTTCACCCTAACGCCGAATTTCCCCACAATTCGATTACGGCGCCTCCGCGGGATGTTATAAGCGGTACGCTACTAGTGGAGGAACCCCGAGGAAATTCGCCCGCCCGCTACTCGCGGTCGCGAACTCGCAACTTCTCACAGAAGATGAGAAGTTGACCGGTGTTACTCGACTCTACGTTATCGCAATCAATTACAGGACTGCGATTCTTCAAGTATGTACTTACGTTCCGAAGCCACTCTGATTCTTTAATTGACCTGACGAAAGATTCTCCTTGGTCAACCCTCACCGGTGGAGGAAGAACCCAACCTCCTTTTCTGGTTATTACTGTCGCGGAAAAATTTGGAGAAGGAAAAAACAGTTCTTCGGATTAGCGCGGTGGGCTCCAGTACGTGTATCCCAAATGCGGCAGTTTATGATCATATTGTCCCACGAGTCGACGGCCAACAGACTACAGACGATTGGTTTAGGCCTGGCACAGTGGTGGGGGTAGTAGCCTGCCGCCGGCTAGACGGTTAATGCGAATTACCCTAGAAACTGACGGTTGCTTGACGGCGGCTAGCCTGCCGCCGGCTAAGCGGCTAGTGGGAATTTGCCTTTACTCGTTACAACTTTGGAGCTGTGTTGTGCTTTTACATTAATAGTTATTCAGTTTTTTTTTTACACGAATTAATTCTCTGGACTCTTTTCAACAAAATGATATAAATTGTTATTAGATTATGTCGCCGCCGTGTGTTTTGCTGAACCACTTCGCTACTCTATTGAAAACAAAACAGATTTTGTAACTTTCCTTGACACTTTCCTGAGCAGAAAGGTCTACTCTATCGCGTTCTACGGTTAGATTTTCTCCTAGACCTTCAGTTTTTGAAATAAATTGAAGAATATCAGCAAAAAGTGGTGCATTTTTGGTGTGCTTGTCACTTTGAACATTATTTAAACATATTTAGATGTCTATAATCTAATAACAATTTATATCATTTTGTTGAAAAGAGTCCAGAGAATTAATTTGTGTAATAAATAACTGAATAACTACTATTGTAAAAGCACAACATAGCTCCAAATTTGAAAATTTGCAATTTTTTTCAAATTTGATTTTTTCACAAACTGGACGTGCTGGAAAGAAACGGTTTGCAGATTCGTATTTAACTCATAAGGATCTATCAAAAACGCTTATTGACAATTGCAAAAATTTGTACGTGTTGAACAGTGTAATTTTGAATCGAAATTTAATTGAAATTCTAACAATTATTTATCAATTGATGATTAGTAATTAATGTTTATAATCAACGATTGACGACTTCATTAATTGCTTAAATTAATCGTGATTTTTTATGATTACTTTTTTTAACCATAAGCATTAATCAATCAACGAAATTAAAAATTTCAGTCGATTAGGTCCGAACACTGCTCGAGAAAATCGTATGTCCCAGCCTTTCGAATTCTCAGGATATGTATGTGTGCAGATTGCTTGACGACTCTAGCATAAATCGTCCGACGAAAACGGCAACGTTCGTCGCATCATCCAACGACAATGTCGTACGTCTCTCGTGTGTGGTTTTCAATGCCAAACAATATACCTCTACGTCGTCCGTGACATTCGTCACTCGAAAATCGTTCTCCTGCGGTCCAGTCGACGGCCGGCACGACGTTTCTCGTGTGCGCCTACAATGTAACCCTATGTATTTATACAATTGTCCATCTCGTGTCGTCCGATAAAAACGCTCGCGTGGCCCCGGCGTAACACTTGGCGTTTGGGATCGATGCGTCGTTCCGACGATTGTAACTTTTGTAACATTGTAAGGTAATTGACCCAGTTGTCGATGAAGACCCAGTTCTCGATCATTTTTATAAATGCATAGCATTTTAGGTTCAGAATTATTGTTTACCAGTTTGTGAGCTTTTTTTATAACTCCCTTTTTCTTGGTCGACTATTAGGACAATTACTAATCGACAAGTTCCGACCGTAAATTAGTGATCGACGTCTTATTTACATTCGCGATCACACTATACATACATAGTATCAGAAAAATGCTCGTAATTACATTGGTTTCTCGGTACTATAGTGATTGCAGTACCATATCGGTTTCGATCTAACTTCGCTGACATAATATTGGCTTTAAATAATTGCTTATAAATATCTTGAAAATTGTAATATTACAAAAATTACCGGTAAAAGGTAAATATACCGGTATTTTCGTATTTCGGTTTCTATAAGGGTTACGAAGGTACAACCGAAAAATACCGGTATAATACCGGTATTTTACGTTTCGATAGAAGTCCCTTGTTTTAAGACATCTTCAAGACAACTCGTTTTTTCACAAGACACGCTCATAGGCTCTAGATAGGCTATTCATAGGACATTACCAGACGGTTTCAAGACAACATGAACGTCTGAATACAGACATTTTCAAGGCAGTCACAAGACATATGTGTGCTATCTGGGATACTACGTTCCATATTGGTACTTAAATATTAACCAAAAATTTATCTACAATTCCATAGCCATCTATTTCTACATTTGGCTTGGTTATTCCAGGCAGAGCCTGTTTGACAGAATCGTGAAGCAGATTGCTATTTAGGTTATGTTACAGGATCCGCTGCCAATTTTCCGCTAATCTGCACGCAAATTGTTTATAGCAGATCCTGCATCAAATCTGTAGCCATTCTAGTTACAAAAGCTTATAACAGGCATTGGATAAAATCTGGCTGACCAGGTTCATTGACGACCATGATTGTGATTTTTTTTATCTCGAGTGAACTTACACACTGTGATCGTGATTCATCTTCAAAAGAAACGTATTCAATATAATTTTAAAATGAACCACATTGCTATTTGTATTTTTAAAAATTAGTAGGAAAGACAAGAAATTCTAAAAGAATGGTTTCTTGGGTAACATATAGATTATAATTTTTAATCATTAATTCATTATTTTTCATTGTTTCTCATTATTTCTTCACATTTTGCGTGTGTACCTCGCATTTTTGTTTTGGTGTCGTTAATATAAAATATGCAGGTTATGTGACGCGTGCAAAGAACTATTATTATGTTCTCCAACAATCAGAAACGATCTCGAAAAATCACGGTGACTGGGAATGAACGTGATCGAATCGCTCGTGGTTGACAAGCAGTAGTTCACGCCATCTCTAGTCCTAAGTACCATTTTCAAGCATCAGAGAAAAATCAGGTTTTATAATTTCCTTTGTGCTGTCCTTGTTTTTTGTCATAGGATATTCTAATATAATTAATGGTTGAAATCATCTGTATTTTAATTTTTTTACACAAAATGTGAACAGAATACTCATCCTCGTCATTATTATTGTTAGAAACTGTTAATGATTTCCAAAAAGCAAGGTGGTTTGCTGGCATGATTGACTTCAATTTCATAATTAAATTTTGTTTCAAATGATAACTTAGGACCATTTAGCATATCCCTGTTGGTTAGGATTAGAATACACTAACAGTATTCCCTGCTTGTCGTAAGAGGCGATTAAAAGGGACACACGGGAGACGTCTTTCCACCCCCGCGTAGGGTGGAACGACGTCATTCATACTGGGAGACATATCGGTGACCGGTCACCCTCCCCGAAGTTTTGTTTGCACAATTTCGGGGAGGCTGTTGTGGGTTAGGATGGTGGGTTTGAAAAAAAGAAAAACAAAAGGACCATTTAGCTTAGTAGATGTTACATATAACAATATTAGCTAGTAAAGTTATCTGAAAAGCAGTTAAGTCAAATAAATTAGACTGTGTATACAGCCCTATAAAGTACCAAGGGCATTCTAAGTTTAATTAAAAAGTGGATAAATATGTGGAGCCCGAAATATTTTGAAAAATTTTGTAAAACAATAATTTGTTAGATATGACATTCTAACTAAGGAAGGCAGTATGAACTTTTTCATAAAGAATACTTTAAATTATTACTTCCGTCTACTTAAATTTTATTTCTCCTGAAAAACGTTTACAAAGTTTCAGTTATTTGAAGTGTGTCGTTTTCGTAGAAGAGCAAATCTTCTTAATACAATGCATTGCTTCTCTATCTGCGTGCGTTAATTCGCTAGGATTTTTGAATTCCGGACGCAATAATATTTGGCTTCGAGCACGTTCCATCGTAATGGAAAGAGGTATCGTCAGAGCCTTACTCCAATTTGTCCTTTCGTATTCAGTAAGAAACTATAAAAGAACATAATAATATTGTTTAATTCAAAATAATTACCTCTGTGAATAATTCTGCTTTATTATGCCAGTATCATACTCAATACAACTGCTAGAGCAATTAATTCAAAACTAATGGTTGTGTACCAAAGTAACATTTAAATACACACCATCGTCCAAAAGTATTTGGACAGTTCGTTGAATCCAATTAAGGATATTATTAATTAACACAAACACATATTTCAGTTAACCTCGGAAGCAAAATATCAGGGCATTCTATAAATAACATCGTCTCTAATTTTACATTAACTAAAAACATGCAGTAATTTCTTGACGAAAAAGTTGCAAAATTAAAACTGAAATCAAGAATGATGAAATTCTGTCCGAGGTTTCATGTCGGAGTTAGTAATTGTTGAAAATGTAGGCAAAATATATGTGTAATACGCGTGAATTTAATCATTCTCGATTTCTGTCCTAGTTTGGCATGTAGAATTCACATTGGGAAGGTGTCTCACATTTTTTTGGATATCTGGTAAACATTAGCCTGTGTTACTAAAAATGTGGAGATACAAATGGTTATGCTATAATACTATGATTCCGTAAGAGATTCTGCTTTTGAAAATTTGCTCTGACTTATTTTATATTAGAGTGGAAATAAGTGATTCCTTAGAGAAATCCTTATGAAAAAATAAGTGATAAGTGCGAAATAGAATTTTTGTTCGAGGTTTTCAAGAAAATCGATTTTAAAAATCTGTTGGAAACGCGCGTGTTTAAGTAGGCAAGCATCCATTTCCATTATGTACGACTCCTATTTATTGTAAACACCAATACACATATATGTATATTAAATTAATTTTCAAAATCGATTTTTGTCGAAGACTAACAATAAGCATCGAACCAAGAAGTTTTATTAAGCACTTATGATGTATCTTTTTGTGAGGAATCACTTGCTATCTGACATTTATCACACATACATATAACTTTGTCATCATGTGTCGTAGAACACAATTAAACACTGACCTGATCAAACGTGGTGTCTTCGATGTGAAACATTATGTATGTTAAGGGCTTCACAAGAGGATTTATTTCTGGTATATTCGTTAAACACTTTGGGACGTCATTCTTGCGTAGATTGTTCAATAATAAATCAGATGCACGGATTAAATATTCGTGTGTTACCTGAAATTTCAAAATCAAAGAAAATTAAGAAAAGGACGAATTTCAAATTCTAGTAATCTCCACCATAGTCCTTGATTCCGAACGGGTCGATGAATCCATCGTTTGTTTACAATTCTTTGACGATTTGTTCAAATTATATTAAGATATTGTGGTGGTGCAATAGTAGAACTTTATTCAGTGCTTTACCAATTTTCTGCTCTCGTTAACTTAAAATAAGAAGTCAACTTTTTCTGTATTATTTGACGACCTTTTTTGGCAACCGATCAACGACAGTAAATAAACTGCGCGATGAAATACACTGATACATTCTAAAGGAAAGAATTGTGGGGTTGCAAGAGGCCTACGACTTTGTTATAGCGCTGCGTGGTGACCTCGCACGGCGACGTATCGCCTGTTTCGGTTAGTGACGGTTAGAAGAGAAAGAGGGGGGGGGGGGGGGGGAGAGAGAGAAAAGCGAAATGCGTGAGGCCTGCGTGTCGCGCTGTATGAAACGAAGGCAGTGTTGAATGTGGATCAGAACGGAAAAGAAGTAGGATTGATAGACTTTGTGAACAATAGCGTAGAGTGGTTATATTATATACTTTTGGTCTTGGCCCATTTTATATGCAGTCAAATAGAGTTTATTCTTTTAAGTACACTTTGCTCCTTCTGATTCACGAAGCCTATCTTAAATCCCACAGAATGGATAAATCAGAATGGAAAAAAGTGATCTATTCAATTAAAGCTACGCTTTTTGTTTTTACCTTTAAAGCTTGCCGTCCGGATTCAGTAAACAATAATTCATCGGTGCACATTTCAATAATGGAAGGCATACTTGTTAGTTCTTTAATACCAGGTGTCGTATTCGTCCTTTGAATGCTAAAACATTGATGTCATTTAATTTATGTCAACCCATTCAATCAATTAGTATTAACGAGAAGAAGATCGCAAGTGAAAACTCGCTTTATTATAATTTTAAAACACATCCCCCTCGATGAAGTGTTTAGGTTTCGAAATAACTGAAAGTAAAGGTGAAAATTTTCTGAATTTTCTACGAAGAAAAATTAACAAAAATTATGAACCATAATTCGTGATTATTGAGAAGAAACCGGGTGGCAAGCGTTTGTCCATGGCGGAATACGGCCGCACAGCCGGCCGTACCACCCTTAAAAAGAATATACGAGACAAAACAAGTAGTATAGCTAGGCCGGTTCTGGACCACGGATCGAACGGAAATATCGTTGATAACGGTATTGTACTCGTACATATCGCAGACCTGATCGGCTCCAACGGAAAGTTCTCACGCTATTGTACCCGTACATAAGCCAGACCTGGCCTTAATACAATTTTTGGAATTATTATGCTATCGGACTCGTACCTACAGCAATCCAAACCCGACTCCAACGGAAAGTTGTCACGTTATTGCACTCGTACATAGCCAGACCTGACCTTGATAGAATTTTTGGAATTATTATGCTGTCGCACTCGTACCTATATATGCTTTCGACATCGACGTCCGGCCCAACCAAAATCGAGATTTCCCGCCGTTTTAGGACGCCACGTACTGTTATTTGGCCTACCCTATTGCAGGCATAGTGTCCTGAATGACGTCATTGACGTGATGATACGGGATGTATCTGTTGGGGTTAAAAGAATGTTTAAGTCAACAGTTCGGGTAAGTGTTGAAAGAAACGCGGATGAAGAACAAATATTACTAATTTAGAGAACTTACCCATCACGCCAGGTGAATCCATGAACCTTCCGGGTTGCCCATATACAATTCGTCAACTTGTCAAATTCTAATAAATGCATGGCATATGGGGGCATGAACACCCAATGCCCCATACGATTGTTGTTAACCCCTTCGCACCGGTGAACCAGATATCTCGCCACGTATTTCGTTCATGATATGCTTTGGACGATCTTGTAAAAGCATATCATGAACGAAATCACATGGCCAGATGTCTCATCCACCGGTGCAAAGGGGTTAATCAGTATGGCAACCTCCTTAACGATAAAGCAGTTGTCCACCCAAAAGCCAAGGATATCTATTAATGCAGATTCCATTTTTCAACGATGCTGATGAACACTGACTAAAACGGTAGTACACACTTTAACGTAACTGTTCGGGTGCGTCTCACAAAGTGAGCTGCTGCCTTTAAGTACACGTTGCCCAACCATGGAATTATCTTGAAAGCGCACGGAGTAGCAAAAACATGGTACAGTTTCACAGCATTGAATGCGTGATGATTATATCTATATTCACAATATCACCCGCGTCTCGTATTATCTAACGTTAAGATACAGCATACAGGTCGAAAGTTTTGAGAACTTAATATTGTATATGCTTCGAATTTTGCTCATCGAACGGCGGGAACGGTTGATGACGAATTGTTCCTCCCCCCTCCCCCGCTTGCTTTCTCATGAGATGTAGCATATGCAGCTGTTATCATAGGACGATGTCAGTAATGCGACTATCTTCTTAACAGGACTTTTGCATTCATTCGATATAGATTTTATTGGATACTTGGAGACTTATTAATGTCAAATAAATAATTTGAAAGACTACGATGCATCGTTATGTAGGTATCGTTCTTATCGTCACGAGTCGGAATGCATCGAGTGGTTTGTGAATTCATGGTTGTGAAGGAATTGCATGAGTTGGGCTGTAGGATAAAAACGGTGTTTGAAAAGACCGTTTATGTTCGATGAAATACGCTATGAACTCGATGGGGTTGAAATCGATCGCACTAGAAATCCAGGTTTAACAACTATATCAAACAACTATTTCAGTATGTCGAAGGTCCTGACTGGGACGTAGTGGGGCAGAGTTCACGGACAAGGTAGAATATGGTTGGGTAAAATACCCACGGGAGGCATGGAGAGGATAAGCGCTTGCGCGGTTGTCCCACGATTCTGGCATCACTGTTGATCGCATGTTACAGTATGAACGCGTGTAAAAGGTGCAGTGTGTTGTTGAGCTAAAACTATTATTTTATTGTGTTTATTTAAACAGTATTTAATAGTTTTGTTTTTTTCTTTTTCTTTTAATAAATATTTTTCAGTTTCATAAAATTATTGTCTCGTTTATTATTTCCCCTTCTCACTTCGTTTAATCTTGTACGAAGCGTATTAATAAAAAACTGGTACCTATTGCATTTCTCTCTCATTCTTATCGCCCGACCGGTTGCGGTAACTTGAGATGACTGATCTTTTTCACCATCATTCCTCCTACTACGTCATCACCTTCTCCATTCGTACCGAAATATCCTGCTATCAGCCTGGCACGCGACTGTGGTGCTGTACGAGGAATGGTGGGGGGCTGGGGGGTAAACATATAGCATCTGACGAGCAACGTATACTTTACGAGATACCCTTTCCCATGTCAACGTGGAAAAAGCTGTTACGAACAAAAGCGGACCTTCAACGATTGTTGCTGACCACATCATCGCTAACCGAAATCGTAAAAATCGGTAATACCTTAACGCTACAAGTCAGTATGTTTAACGATATGAAAAACATAAAACTTACTGATTCTGTTACTTCTATATTCATTACCGAAAGGACTATGTACAGAAGATACGATTTCGAGTATTGTATAGACCATATGTACTCATGGTTGTCGGAGAACATTCTTATGATTAAATATAAGTTCGCAAAATTCGATGAAATTGTGACAGAAGCGAGTACGAACGATCATGTAAATGCGATAATAATGTCCGATGAATATTTTGAAAAGAACAGTTTGATCGATTGTGAACTATTGGCTCTGTGTTTAAATACAATCTTGTACAAAGCGTATTAATAAAACAACTGAACAGCATATGTACCTATTGTAGTTTCTTAACAAAACTTATTCTTATCCCCGACCGGCTGCTGTAACTTGAGATATGTTTCGACGTGTCGATGCATGATCTTTCTCACCGCCATTCCTCCTTCTACGTCATTTTCGTCGCTTTATCATCGTTGCTCGGCCGGCCGCTGTAACTTGTGATGATGCGTGTCGGGACACAATCTCCCCATACCAACTACTACGCCGTCGCTTATGAAATTCAATCAACGTTAGGTCAGGCTAATGTACGCGCGCAATAGCGTATTAAAATAATTCATCATTTTATTAAAACTAAATTTCCATTGTGGAATTGGGTTATGTCTGACTTATGTATACTTGCAATAGCGTAATAATTCCGAAATTCATCATTTTATTAAAACTAAATTGCCCTTGCGGAATCCTGTGATAGGTACACTTGCAATAGCGTAATAATTCCGTAAATTCTATCAAGGTCAGGTCTGGCTTATGTACGCGTGCAATAGCGTGAGAACTTTCCATTGAAGCCGGTCAGGTCTGCGATATGCACGAGTACAATACCGTTATCAATGATATTTCCGTTCGATCCGTGGTCCAGAATCGGCATAGCTATACTACCACAACATAATAAAACCAGTGTTCATCAGCATCGTTGAAAAATGGAATCTGCATTAATAGATATCCTTGGCTTTTGGGTGGACAACTGCTTTATCGTTAAGGAGGTTGCCATACTGATTAACCCCTTTGCACCGGTGGACGAGATATCTGGCCATGTGATTTCGTTCATGATATGCTTTTACAAGATCGTCCAAAGCATATCATGAACGAAATACGTGGCGAGATATCTGGTTCACCGGTGCGAAGGGGTTAACAACAATCGTATGGGGCATTGGGTGTTCATGCCCCCATATGCCATGCATTTATTAGAATTTGACAAGTTGACGAATTGTATATGGGCAACCCGGAAGGTTCATGGATTCACCTGGCGTGATGGGTAAGTTCTCTAAATTAGTAATATTTGTTCTTCATCCGCGTTTCTTTCAACACTTACCCGAACTGTTGACTTAAACATTCTTTTAACCCCAACAGATACATCCCGTATCATCACGTCAATGACGTCATTCAGGACACTATGCCTGCAATAGGGTAGGCCAAATAACAGTACGTGGCGTCCTAAAACGGCGGGAAATCTCGATTTTGGTTGGGCCGGACGTCGATGTCGAAAGCATATATAGGTACGAGTGCGACAGCATAATAATTCCAAAAATTCTATCAAGGTCAGGTCTGGCTATGTACGAGTGCAATAACGTGACAACTTTCCGTTGGAGTCGGGTTTGGATTGCTGTAGGTACGAGTCCGATAGCATAATAATTCCAAAAATTGTATTAAGGCCAGGTCTGGCTTATGTACGGGTACAATAGCGTGAGAACTTTCCGTTGGAGCCGATCAGGTCTGCGATATGTACGAGTACAATACCGTTATCAACGATATTTCCGTTCGATCCGTGGTCCAGAATCGGCCTAGCTATACTACCAAAACATAATAAAACCTAAACTAACTACTAATCTAAACCTAAATACTACTAAAACATAATAAACAAGAATAAACCTAACGAAACTACGTACGAGTGTGGCTTATTTTGTGAGTTTACAGAAATATGAAACATTAAGGAGTACCTTACTTTTCATTAACGAGTTGAAAAAAATCGTCAATTTGAGACGTGTGTTTATTGTCCTCGTCAATGCTGCAGATAGCTTCAGCCAAGGTGGTCACAACTGATGATGTATCACTGGATTCGAATAAATTTAATTCCCGATACGTTTCTTTGGGACTTCCACTAAATTTCGTTTCCAGTTTACAGTTGGTAGAAAACTCCAGAAGGGCGGTATAAAGAGATACACAGAGAATATGGAAAAGAACGTTACCACTGATTGGGTGACAATGGGCGGGGACAGTATCGTTTAACGCCAGTGCAGTCTTCAAAATCGCAATTGGTAACGTTACATATAATTCGGTGAAACAGCCGATTACTAGCGACATTGCTTGATAGATGCTAGCTCCTGTCTGAAATTTATAAATATAGTTATTGTAAGATGTACATTTATCAATGCCTTAATTCCTATTATAACGCCTTTATATCATAATTAACACCTTTTCTTCAGTATGCAATTTTTTCTGAGAAATTTTGATTATGTTATAAAATTTTTAATTCAATGGAATACTATTCCCAGCAGAAAGTATTTGACCAACTAAAATATTACTATTAAACTAAAAATCGTTGTTTATATCTACGAAATATAGAATGAGAAAATCAAACAATGACCATAGAAAGTGTACGATTAGTGTTACTACTGTTATTTCTGTTCAGAAAATTAATTTCTTAATACTTTGTCAGTCATTACATGCATTGTCGTAACTAGGTAGAGGCTGGGGGGGGGGCTACCCTGAACCTGATGTGAAATCAAAGAGACCCTAACGATAAAGTCACGTGTGGACAAACCTCATTCGAAATCAGGTAACTGCAGGAAGGTAAAAATTGTGAACGAATCAGATGAGGAGTCACAAGGATGAAATATTCAGCGATTAGCTGAGAAGCTGCGATGAGGATGGAAAATCTGTACGAACGATTCTGTTGCGAAATCAAGGAGCTGTTAGGATGCGAACGAACCTGATGTGAAATCAGGTGGCCGCAGGATAGGTCAAGTTTCGTGGACAAATCAGATGCGAAATTAGAGAGCCACTATGTTGGAAAACTTCCTTATAAAAATGCAGTTCTCACTGTTGAGGCTTTCGGATGTAAGCCGTGTCCTTGTGGAATTGTTTTCCCAACGCTTCGCAAGCATTACAGCTAGCTTCATCAGGGGGTCGAAGACACACTGATACTGGTGTGCGTCTTATGGTGCTCCTCTAATATACTGGAGCTTGGTCATGTTCCGGTTCATTGCTTACCAATCAAAAGAAAATTTTTTCATTGGTCAGCTGAACAATTAAAAAAACTGGGAGAAGAGAGCTCCAGATTGGGTTCAGTTGGTATCCTGTATCCCTGTTGATGTTATTAGGGTGTTTTAGTATTTCCAACGTTTCCTTGTATTTTCTGGGAAAGTATCCTTTGGTCTTTGTTATTACTTTAGATTCGTTGAAAAGTATTTTGTGTCCTGTTGTCTTCTGGTGTTCTGCAACAACTAATTGAACGTAGCCCAATCTGGTGCCTCGCTCGTGTTCCTTGAGTCGTGTGCTCACACTCCTCCCGGTTTCGCCAATGTACACTTTACCGCATAAGCAAGGTATTTTGTAAACCCCCGCCGATGAAAGCTGCGGTTGCGGATCTTTGGGCAAGGCGAGTATCTGTTTGATTTTGGTATGGGTAATAAAAATGGTTGTAATGTTGTGTTTCCTAAGTATTTTGCTTATGCGGTCGGTAGTGCCTTGTATATAGGGCAGGAAGGTGGTGTTCTGTTTGTCGTTATTGTTGGAGGTGGACTATCTATCTTTCAGATGCATGATTCTGTCTATTGTGCGATTTATTTTAGTTCTGGTGAGACCGTTCTGTTGCAAGGTGTTTCTAATATGGTTAAGTTCCTGAGGTAGGTGTTCTTTTTCACTAATGCTGATGGCTCGATGTATTAAGGAACTGATCACTGAATTCCTTTGGGCCGGGTGATGATGAGAAGAGGCGTGTAAGTATCTATTAGTATGAGTGGGCTTTCGATATACTTGATGTCCTAGGGATCCATCCGCTTTCCGTGTTACCAGTACGTCGAGGAAAGGTATAGTGTGTTCTTCGATTTCCGTTTCCATGGTGAATTGTATCTTAAAGTGTAGGGAGGTGATATAGTTGAAGAAGTCATTAAGAGTATTCGTGCCATGACTCCATACTCCGAACGTATCATCTACATATCTAAACCATTGTGATGGTTTTAATGGAGCTTCTATGAGGATTCGTTACTCTACATGTTCCATGTAGATATCAGCTATGATAGGGGAGATGGGTGATCCCATGGCTGTTCATGATACTTGCTCGTAGTAGGTGCCCTAGAAGAGGAAGTAGGTGGAAGTGAGGCAGTGATGGACAAGAGGTATAAGGTTGTCCGGTATTTTGTCCTTGAGGATGTTGATACTGTCGTCGATGGGGGTCGCCGGAGCCGATTAGCGAGACCGGAGAGAAGTCGGACGTGTCGTCCAACCTCTCCGTGCGGTCGTCAGGTTCCGACGTCGCCGGAAGTAACTGGAGGGGCATAGGCGCTAAAAAGCGCTCGAGGGAGGTAGCCTCGGGAGAGACCGCTGGACTATTGTCCAAGTGGATCCTCCTGGGGGCGGCCAACTTCGAGCTGCAAAAGAAGGCGGAAAGGAACCTGGCGGATCCGGTGGTAGATGCGCCGCCAGTCTCCAAGACCTGTAAGCCTTTCCCCAAGGCCAAGGAGGTGGCCGCCAAACTACGGGACGCTCCCGCAGCCGACATCGCAGAACTCATCGAGTCGAAATTGGTGGTGGTGGAGAAAATTGCCCAAACAAGCAATAATTTCAAAGGGACAAGTGTACGAATGCTGAGGGAAGCTTCGGCCGCGACGGCCGAACAGGCTGTTAGGGCGGGGAAGACATATTTCATAAAGAAAATGCACACACGTATAGATTAGTGGGCACGATCTACTCTAAATCGTCTGTAACTATTTGTAAATTCATTACTTCGCTAAACAGAATAGACTAAAGTACTAGCGTTGGATTCATTTATGGCCCATCGCGTATCCCAGGGGAAGTGATTGTGCGAACGCGGTCAAGTCTCTTCTTGAGACCGGCTAGCAAGGCCTCCCCATGTACATATGCCGGAGCATCGGTGTGTGCAGCTTCCTCCTTATCCTATGGTACAGGGGGTGGTAACCTGATAATGGGTAAACAGGGGGGGGGGGCTCCTGAATTATTCGGGACATAGGCAGGTTCGATAGGAGGTTGAAATAGGCGACTTAGCTCTCTCCTGCAATGGCGTTACGACGAAGACTTCCCCGTGTACAGACTCGGTCTGTGGGTGAAGCAAAGAATCAGCTGGTACTCACTTCTGGAGACGAAGGATCGGTTGCCCCAACGTCAAACTCCATACATTTAGCTGAAACAGAAAACAGAGATTAGGTAGGGATGGGACGATCCTAATGACTCACCACCTCTGGACGAGTACTACCGTACCTACATATGACCCGGGCCTAGAAAAGTTGGATCGCTAGGAAAACCAGGGTAAACGATTCCCCGGGTAACGTCGACCGTAGTCCCACGGGCTTTGAGAAAGCAAAGACGCAAAGAGACAAGCCTTGGGGGAGGTACCGAAATCTGCTCTCCCGGGTGACTCTGTGCAACTAATCCTCCACTAATCACTAGTATTACCGGTAAGGGCTGTGAAGATAGATGTGAGGTATTTTGCCAGGTTGTAAGTAGGAGATCCGATGGTGCTGACTATGGGTCATACTGGAATATCCGGTTTGTGTATTTTGGGGAGTCAGCACAATCTAAGTGCCTTTCGTTCTTTGGGCAGCATTGTCTTCTGTATGTGGTCGGGTAGTTTGGCCTGTTTGGATATTGTTCTGTATGTGTCGTCGTTGAGTAAATTTTGTGCCTTACTTATATATTCGTCCTTGCTGATCACTACTATCGTGTTGCCCTTGTCTACAGGTAAAATTAGGATGTCTTTATGTTGTTTTATTTCCAACAGTGCAATCCTTTCAGCTTTGGTTAAGCTGGAGTTGGGAGTCTTTGCCGATTTTAAGGCGTTGGTGGTGAGCCTTCTGACTTCGTTAACCATTTCTGGCGGTAAGTTGTACATGGCATTTTCAACCTGGCTGATGATTTTTTCTGTTGGAATAGTTCTGGGTGCAATGGCAAAGTTATGTCCTTTGGATAGGACAGTGTATCAGAGGATAAGGGAAGGTTAGTGTGGTTTTTAACAGTGTCCTTCAGTGGTTCGACTTTAGTTTTAGGCTTCAACAGTTTGTTGAACTTCTCTTCTTGTTTTTGAGTGCGGATGGTGTGTACTCTAAAGGCCTGCTCATAACTGAGTCGATCTACTTTGTTCCACAGTTCTGGATTAATATGGTTGCTTGACTCAAGGGATAGGTATATGAGCTTGTTGGATATGCGGGAGATTACCTTCTTGATGCAGCCAATTCTTTCTCGCAGTAAGGCAAAGCATGTACGTTCTAAGGTGCGTCTGGATTTGGTTGTGGTGATGTTGTGTTTGATTTCGAGGAAACGGGTCACGATGCTCTGGTCACGGCACCGCTTCAAAAATATCAAGGTACAAGGATGTTGTTGGATAATTTTTCAGAATTTGGTCAGCTGAAGAATTAAAAAATTGTCTTTTGATTGGTAAGCCATGAACTGGAACTGGACCAAGCTCCAGTATATTAGAGGAGCCCCACAAGGCACACATCAGTATCAGTGTGCCTTCGACCTCCTGATGAAGCTAGCTGCAATGCTTGCGAAACGTCGGGAAAACAATTCCACGAGGACACGGCTTACACCCGAAAGCCTCAACAGTGAGAACTGTATGAAGCCGGGCCGTGAAAGCCTCAAATCTCACTTAGAAAAATGGAACGTACGGACGAACCGGATGCGAAACAAGAGAACTGCAGGAAATGTTGGTTAAGCCTCGTAACTCGCTAAATAAAATTAAATACAACTCGAGCGGTAAAGGTGTTTCGTGTGGGAACGGTCAACTACGACTATAGCAAATACCAAACCAATGGATTTCAAGGATCAAATTACTCGAGTTTATTAAGTGTAAGATTGTCGCGGTAAATGATTTAGTGTAAAATTACTAATTTGATGCTCGGTGTTAAGGCACTGGTAATGTAGGGACCAAGAGGGATTTAAATTATTGAGGGGCTCAATGGAAAAGGGGCACATACCACATATATGTCGATTTTTAGTTCTTTTGCACCATCAACAAGTTCCAGAACCAAAGCTACATGCTTGGAACCGTGTCTTTTTTAAATGAAAGATCTAAGAATGAAGAAGAAATGATGGACTTTGTGGAAGAGTTAGATAAGGAGTTCAAAATTAGTACAGAACCAACCTTGAGGTCTTTTCTCTTTCTTAAATAACAAATAATTTTTGTTATGATTTAGTTCGGAGGAAAGTAATTCGTTATTTATGAATAACATCGGTTTATATGCAACATTTATTCGAATTATTAAACTTCCAGAGGATCAGTGTGTTGTTGAAAAAAATTGACCACAGGTCAGGGCATACATGTCCCGCCAGTTCCATTTTCGTTGCGTTCACAGTAAGTTATATAAACTGATAAAAACTACTATACTAGGTAGTAGCATTACAACAAACAGAAATAATAATAAATATACATTCATAACTTACCCTTACGGCTTCCAACAGGATTTCAATAATTGGCGGCATCATGTCCTTTAACGGTTTCAGAATTGCATGCAGCCATGGCGGCCTACACTGATTCCAGACCTACATAAGCGGGAAATATCAAAATTCTTATTGAAGTTACATTCTTTCAAGTTTCACCTATAGTCCAGTCAAATTAGACTTCAAAACCCTCATTTTAAAAAATAACTTTAAATAGCTATGTTTTTACATGAAAATGTTCGGAAAGTCATTAGAAATGAAATGTATACGTTTAAGATTCAAGAAAAGTTGGGGAACGGTGTTAAAAGAATTTGAAAATATTTGAGAAACATGTTTTTCGCTTGCAGAATGACATGTAAAGATTTTAGAGAAAAAGAGGTCAAATAGTAAATTTAGGTATTAGAAATACCTACAAAGTAAGATATAGTACGTTAAAATCGGTCCACGCGTTAAATTGCAGAAGAATTAAAACTGCCGAAATAGGCTGTTTTTTCAGTTGTTTAATACTCCAAAGGATTTGACCATACAGGTTTGAAATTTTAAGAGAATGTGGTCCTCGGATATGGAATTTGTTTCGTTCATTCAGTATTGTTCGAGATTAGGCTCGAACAAGAAATTCGAAGGAGCGCCTTCTTGGTTTATAACGAACAATTAACAGTTTATTGTGACAAAACTGTACATAAATAAATAAATATAACAAAACGATCACGAGTAGATAAACTATACTGAAGAAGGACAACCACGCCCGTTGCTTCCACGTGTCGCTGAATTAACGGTTTTCGCTCGTTCTTCGCGTTTGAAAGTAATATGATAAAAGTGTGCAATGAAAAGAGGTTCTGAGAATACAGGATATAACAGGAGTATTAAACAATTGAAAAAACAACATATTTCGACAGTTTTAATTCTTTTGCAACTTAACGTGTGGACCGATTTTAACGTACTTAAACTCACTTTGTAGGTATTTCTATACCTAAATTTTCTATTTGACCTCTTTTTCTCTGAAATCATTACATTTTCTTCTGTAAGCAAAATACATGTTTCTCGAATCTTTTCGAATTCTTTTAACAATGTTCCCCAACTTTTCATGAGTCTCAAACGTATATATTTCATTTCTAATGAATTTCCGAACATTTTCATGTAAGAACATAGCTCTTTAAAGTTATTTTTTGAAAGAAGTCTAATTCCACTGGTCTACTAGTACCTGTTGGCGATCCAGGTAATTCGACCATTCGTGGTTTTGCCTTAATCCAGACACAATAAGATGATCAGGTTCTTGTGCTATACAGGTCAGAATGTGCATTAGGCTGTACTGGCTCAACGCCGATGTTAGTTTCATGTAATGATTGCATGCCATGCTATTACACAAAAAACCACTGCAATTTATTCCGTCTACGCCCAACTTTAAATTTTCATAATTGTCTTCAGATGTGAAATTACCACAGTCGTGAATTAAAGTGTTCAATAATATTTTGGCTACTGCATAATCGTTCATAATGAGCACCTATAAAGATTATAATTCAAATATTTTATTTTTATAAATACATTGTGGCATTTTTTCAAAAACTACTAGTGCAACTTTGGCAAATTTCAAGTTTCAATGCCTGTTTTGTTGAATATTTACTAATGTCTTCCTCATATATGTGATTTGGTTTTCCACATCCAATGTTACGAGTACTATTATACTTACGATCAGATTAAGTTCAATACTTCGGCTGATTTTTACCTTCACTAATTGGGGCCAATTCGGTTGCGGTTGATGTGTAAGTACATTTAATTCTAGAATTACAGCTCGGTCTTCAGGTAAGTTTACAATATAAACGTCAGAGTCGACCGAACCTGATAAGTTCGGCGCACATATCAACAACCACGGAGCAGGTCCACGACGTGGTTGCAAAATTGTTAAATTATCGAGTCCCGTACGAAAAATCTACAGACAAAACAACTGAAGATACAGGGTGTCCCAAAAAGATGGGACAATTTGGAACATGCATGTTCCTCATGCAAGTACAATTTGAAGACTCTTTTACCGTTTTGTAATCGGAAGCTCCATCTCCGAGATATTAACAGTTAAACATACTCCAGTCGAGCGGTGAACCACACGTACGCGCAGGCACAGCCAAGAAGCAGAGGCCAGTGACGTGGTCGTGCGCTTCTTGACTGCTGCGCGTTGACTGTACGTGTGGCCCACCGCTCAGCCGCTTAGAGTTCGTTTAACTGCTAATATCACAGAAAGAGAGCTTTGGATTACAAAAAAGTAAATGATTTTTCGATTTGTATTTGCATGAGGAGTATGTACATTCTGTGTAAAAAGTACCCGGAATTTATCATTTGAAAGATGTTCGTAAAAGATATCGCCACAAATTTTTTTCTGTAAGTTGGTAGCACTGTACCGAGTACCACGTGGAAATTTGAGCGCGATCTGTCACTCAGTGTGTTGACTGCAGCTGTTTTTGTTAACCAAACTTTTGAGTGTTCTGCGATTTTTACAATGGACAATTTAGTTGAACAAAGAGTTTGCCTTAAATTTTGTCTTTCAAACGAAATTTCGTGTGCCGAATCACTGAAAATGTTGCAGAAGACCTACAGTGAATCGTGCATGTGAAAAACACATGCATATGAATGGTATAAAACATTCAAAGAGGGCCGAGAAGTGGTAGTTGATTTGCCTCGTTCTGGTCGACCTGCGACGTGTACGAACGACGAAAACATCGACAAAATCAAGAAGCTGGTGCTCGAAAATCGTCGTATGAGTCTTAGAGAGTTGGCTGAAGAGGTCAACATATCTTTTAAGTCCGTTCATAACATTATGACTGATATTTTGGGCATGAAACGGGTCGCCGCACGACTGGTACCGAAAGAGCTCAATTTTCTCCAAAAACAGCATCGTTGTGCAAGAGTTTTTGGCTAAAAACTCAACGAATGTTATCGACCAAGCACCGTATTCGCCTGATATGGCACCGTGTGACTTTTTCCTGTTTCCGAAGCTAAAATTACCACTTCGAGGAAGGCGTTTTGAGTCAATTGAGGCCATAAAAGAAAATTCGCTGAAGGAGCTGAAGGTCATACCTCAATCAGCCTGCGAACAATGTATGAAGGATTGGGTCAAGCGCTGGCATAGTTGTATTGCACTCGATGGGGCCTACTTTGAAGGCGACAAAATAAATTTTAATGAATAAATCAATTTTTTGTATTTTATTTAATAATTCCGGGTACTTCTTACACAGAATGTATGTTGCGGATTTTCCCATTTTTTTGGAGCACCCAGTCTCTGTTATATTTAAACATATAATACGTATTCAGCAACACCTAAACCCACTTTCTCCAAAGAGTGCAGTAAAATTGTACATGCTGCTATTACGTTTCAATTATCCTCAAACAAGTATATGACATTTTATTAAACAAGGATAGAGTATGAATTTTCCGTACCATGAAGCGTTACAAATTGTTAATCATGTATTATTTCCGTACCTGGTATAATTCTTGAACCGGTGTGCCTCTTAATAACAAGCAAATCAGCAACTCGTTGCACTTGGCGTGAATGTCCCTAATGGCGATTGGCAGTTTACTTAAGTTTGTTCCAATCATCTCGTTAACATTCACACAAGCGCCCAAAGCAAGGTAGCCCGTACAACAGAGAACATTAAAGGCATCTGTCCAAAACTGTTCTGATCGTGCTAAACTCGGTCGAACCTAATAATCGTATGCTTATCAATGTTGACATTTATATTATACTTTCTAATATACAAAACGTGCACGATCTACGTAACGTTCTATAATATAAAATTATAAACATTGTAGAGTCGGGGGTGTTTTGTATTCTTCTAAACTATAGTTTTTTTATTATTACAAATTAATGAGAAATATACTTGATACTGACTGCCATCTAATATTAGAATCTTTACAATGTTAATCGTTATAATTAAACATAAAAATAAGCTGTTGTGAAAATCTATATTATAAAAAGCATAAAGAAAAGTCTGTATCAACAAACACTTATATAAAACAGGTGCAGCAAAAATAAATAATAGTTTGATTACCATAAACAGTGTTTATTGTAATTTTACATTGCAAAAATGTTAATGGTTATTTGGTTAATGTACTTTTAAAATAATTTGATTTTCAGTAATTATAAATGTAGAATTTGATTGAATTGTGATGTTTAGTGAGTTCGTCTATTTTGTTATCAGTAGATAGACTACGGATGTTTATGCATTTATGACAGAAACAAGGGTAAAAAATGTAATGAAATTAAATTTTTTATAAATACTAACCAAATTTCTTTACACAACTTTGGTTGAATATGTTGAGATTCGTAATTTCTCTATAAGCGGAAGTATGTGGCGCTGTGTGTAATGTGCGTGGAGTGCGTGCTGAGTGTCGACTGTTGGTCGGCAGCACTGATGCCAGAATCGTGGGATTTCCACGGGAGCATTTACCCTCTCCATGCCTCCCGTGGGTATTTTACCCAAGCATATTCTACCTAGTGATGGGATTTGGAACGCTTCGAATCGCTTCGAATCTGTACACGGACGAAAACTTCGAATCGCTTCGAATCTGATTCGAAGCTACAAAAGTCTTGAAAGTCTTGAACGGATTCAAAGTTCCGAGGCGATTCAAAGTCTCGAGCGGCCTCGAAGTCTTGACCAGATTCGAAGTCTTGAGCGGAGAGATCGACTGACTCTCGTCTCGCGGTTGTCTTCTCACCAACCGTCCGTGCCTCTTATCTTCTAACCTAAACATTAGGGCATTCGCCCTCTCACACGCATTCTTACATCCTGCAGTCTTTCCAAGACTGTTCAAGACTCGAATCCGCTCAAGACTTCGAATCCGTTCAAGACTTCGAATCCATTCAAGACTTCGAGTCTGGTCAAGACTTCGAATCTGGTCAAGACTTCGAAGCCGCTCGAGAGTTCGAATCGCCTCGGAACTTCGAATCCGTTCAAGACTTTCAAGACTTTTGTAGCTTCGAATCAGATTCGAAGCGATTCGAATTTGTCGCTCGAATTCAAGACAGTTTCGAATCGATTCGAAGCGTTCCAAATCCCATCACTAATTCTACCCTGTCCGTGAACTCTGCCCCACTACATCCCAGTCGGCGACTCCCCAACACAAGCATTTTTTACATCTGTCCGTGTGCGCTCTGTTTCGGGTGTTCTCGGCAAAAGTTCTACTTCACACGTTTACGACGTGACGGTCGAGTGGCCCAAGCCAGGTCAAAAATCCCAAATCCCAAGTAACCTAAAGTTTACGCCCTAAACGCCGAGAGCTGCATGATTTCTCTCACGTGCTCATGATGAACACTCCGTCCGAAACTCCGTTCGAATCCCGATACGACGGTTTTACTTTTTATTTTTAATTATTGTATAATTTCATTTTATAATATGTCAATAAAATAAAAACTTCGAAGATATTGATTTAAGAAGCATTTTAAAAAATGGGAGATGTATTTATTCCTGTTTAATATTTAAATTTTATATTACGCAAATACATATTCTCTTATACATATATACACAAATTATTCTTACAATTAGATGTTACCTTTATTCTAACCATTGCAGTACATACATATGAAAACATTGGAAGAAAAATCCATTACATTAATATGTTACGTACAGTAAAACGAAAGCTTGGAAGATATTAATTTGAGAAGCATTTTCAAAATTAGATTTTTTTGTTAAGCTGGTCCACGCATATGCATTTTTTTTAGATTTGATGTCGGTGAGCATGGATAATATGCATGGAAATACAACACATCGTCTTTTCTTTTTGTCCTCTAAATAATGTCACAAGTTGTTCATGTTCCGTCTTCAATATGGACTTTCTTTATTCACGGTATATTAATTTCTTTGGGCGGCTAAAATGCTTCTTTCAAAATCTGGGAAATTCCTATCAACCCCTCTTGAAATAATCGGACAATAATGTATTCGGCACGCGTATAATTGGTAAGAATTCAATACCGTTCCACTTTCCGGTAATAAAGACATTTCAATCACGATTTTCGTCCACGAAAATCTTACCTAGTGGCTCCCTGTGATGAAATAGGCACAGGTTCGTCCACATAACAAACTCTTAAAAACTAAACACGCCATTTCCTCGGCTTTCGAAGCCGCTTAGCCCTGGCTCGTAACAAGGAAAATATATGTAGCGCGAGAAAAACTGCTCGAAAATTATTTTTGTACATATTTTAGAATAAAAATATTTTAAACTATGTTTAAAGTGCTTTTAAATAAATACTGGTCATTGTCATTTAGCCGGAAATTAAAAAATATATAATTAATGTAATAAAAAAAAGAAAGTTAAACCAGGCGGGGCTTCAACCGGTGGTCGAGTTTGCATTGGCTTCGCAGTCGGGCACTTAGCTGCTGCTCCATCGGTGATTCTAGATATGTGATTAAATGTTTTGACATATAAGGAACATAGTATAGTGTCTGGCAGTGTGTTAATTTAATTTTTTTAGTATATATATATTATTTTGCTGAATGTAAAAACACGTGAAATCAAACAGTATACTTCTTTAATAGAAGAAATACAAAAATTCAAAGTATAAGTTACTTTTTCACGGAAAAAATTGATGTTGGATTTTTTTAACTACAGCGCACCCTATCAAAAAATCACAAAAAAATTAAGGATACTACTTATGATAATATGTTGCTACTGTGAAAGGATAAATATGGTGCCGTTCAAGCTTTAATAAGAAAAAAATATTTTTCATCATTTATGATTTTTCATAACTAGGATACTCAACTAAAAAATCGCAAAAAAATCTCCAACACACGCCCCGTTAAATACTATCTATCAGGTTTTTTTACAGAATTTTTGCGCGTCACTAAAGAGGAGAAACCGATAATCCGACTTTTCCCTATTACTACCCTCCTGATCAAGATGGAGGGGTGAAACTTGGCACAAACTGTTTCTTCTTGACAAGCTATCGAAAGGTATATTACAAGCCAAAATCGGTCTAAAGGCACTTTTGACCCCCTTATCCTGCAATACCCTTTAACAAAGGAAAACAAAAATTATTTATGACACAACGTAATATGATTGTTACTATTGTTTCCATGGGAATAATGTGTTTGTGTACAAGTACTTATACATATACAGCATGCTATGTCCAATAACAAAAAGATGGATATGATTTTAGTGGCTGGTACGCATTTAACAATTCCACTCTAAAACGCATTTTAGTTCATCATTAAATATATTTACAAATTGACCGAACATAAGTAAAATGAGTAGTGTCTCTCCTCAAGATCTTTCAAATAAAAGTTTAATCGAATCGAGACTACGCGTAACAAATATTAAAAATCAGTAGTGTGCATACATTAATCGTAAATTAGTAAAAATTTAGTAATAGACTTACATAAATAAATCTCGTCACAATGATGGATAATGATTCATTCAATATTCCAGAAAAGATGCGTTGCGCCATTTTTGGCGAAACAGTGTCCCATAAATCTGTTCTTGTTCCTGAAAGTGGTGAATATAATGCTAATAGAATTTATATTTAAGTTATGTTAAGTAGTGCAGTGAGATCTAAAATTTATAAGGCTCATTTGATGTGTTAACATAGAATGATTTCAATGATTTTTGAATATGTTGTCGGGGGCATGATTCTGAACATATAATCGGCGAATGGTCCAAGTTTCTGAGATACTCCAAAAACATTGTCGGTACCACGTTCCTATTTGGGGTGCGTGGTGAACACTCGGTGGTGTATGGTTGTTGCCTTGCGAGCGCACGAGTTTAGAGGGTCACAGCCGCGGTGGCCCCTCGTGGTGCTCGCAGGGCGACGGAACTGGGAGGTGACATTGGGGATGTCACTCCTGTTGCGGCCAGTCCAAAAAAGGAGACAGTGTCGGGAGGTAAACTCTCGACGCTGTAGGTAGGAGGTGGTGGCATACAGCCGTCCCAGGGGGCGGGGCGAAGCACTAGAAGAGCCCTCCCTCAAAGGCTAGAGGGAGAGCAAGGGCGGGGCTGGTCGCGGTGAGTGTCGAACGATCCCGCGGCTAGCCCTCACACCTGAGAGGGTCACCGGGAGGTTTTTCAGCGGGTGAAACCCCGCATTGGCAGTCTCCGCCCCCAACGGACACTACATTTTTTGAAGGTTTTTCCCAGATAGATATAAAAAACAAAACAAATGGGTGGTGTTTGGTGGGATGTTAAGCACAGTCCGAGACCGGGCATGGTCCGTTCAGGCGTTGTCAAAAACCAAGCCTTAGCCACCAGCCAGTTTCAGACGTTGGCCAGGGCCGTTATCAGGGTAGCCAAAAGCAGGATTACCAGGGAATTCCTTTACGGCAGAAATACCTAATGTTGTTTATAATAAATATAATTATATTTACGAATTACAATAATTTTATTTAAGGCTCCGTATAGATGGTTAAAATAAAGCCGATTTTTGGATATTTTTTTCAAAGAACTTATTTAGTTTAATTTGTTGTAGCTTTTAGATAGACTTAATAAATAGTTTCAAAAGTAAACAAATGTTATCCATAATAAAAAATAATCAGTATATATCGATCCATGGAAGTAGTTCTCAGGGACCACGGTGTCAGAGGTATAAATCGGCGTGCAGCCTACCGTCCAATGTATTCACCTAAAATAAAAGAACACACAAATTTTGTTTTTTTAAATAAGATTACTCTATGGATGAACCTATTAGAATAATGATAAGTGCTTGATTAAAGAAATGACAGGACTTAAAACTCAAAGACAGCGATTTTTAGAAAAAAATTTCGTGTTCGCTGTGCAATAAATATTGTATAATTTAACAATATCGTTAACTTATAGGTTCATTTAGAAGGGAATGTAATTTTCTATATCTATGCACTGGGATAAGTCGTTGGTAAAATATTTTTTGAGTTATACTGCACGCCAAATTGGAAAAAGTGGTTTTGAGAAAAATGCGTTTAAAGTTTCAGGTAATAAAATGTATACGTTTTTCATACTTACAGCTATTTCGCGCTAATCTGCGATTCCAGGTCCATACAGCAAACCTTCTGCTTCTTCAACTGCTGTTGTTTCTTGCTGCTGGAACTTCTTTGCGATCAGAACGATCTTCTTTACTATTATTGAGGCTGCAGCGCTCTTGGCGATTTACCCGTGTCGCGTTGTACGCATTAGCAAAAGATTTACATTCGTGTCCAAGTTTTATTTCCAATATGTTCAACATTTTTACAATGGCGAAATATCCTTCATTGAAAACACTAGCAGCTATAAAAGCGACAATTTCAATGATATTAATTCCAGAGTTTAGGTGTTTCGGTTGCCAAACGCCAAACGTTAGAATTAAAACTTTCATTGGCATTTTGCATATGCCCGCCGACACATCTTTCCAGAAGATCTTTCTTCGATAGATCTTGGTATATGGGTAATAAATGATTTTGTACGTCAGAATGAAGTAAAAGCGCGTGCTCGAAACTTCTCAACGACAATGTCCTCACTATTCGCAGCACTAAGTTTTCTTACTGAAAACTTTCGGAGCACCTTCTTTTTCGACGAACCTTCTTTTACGCGGCCTAGACTGACGATACTTATCGTCTTTACTTCCTTTTGGATACATTTCAATAATTTTTCACTTCTGCACGGACCGAAATTCGGAACACAACTGACTCCAAAAAACAAAATCTATACCTGCGTTTTCACCTAAGGGCACTGATTCATTCTACCTCGACTGTAGTCGTACTTACACGAAGGTACACGAAATACAAGACCGACTAAACATCTGCTCGAAATAAGTCTGCGTTCTGAGATCTATTGTGTGCAACGAGCGAAGCGGAGGGACCGACCGGAGCAGGTCCGCGCGGTCCGACAGACCTACTCGACGCGCTGTTGTATGCTCAACGAAAACTCCGGTTATGATTCGAATTTCAATCTGTTACTGAAAGAACATATTCTCCAGATGCATTATAATCGATTTATGCACAAAAAAAGTCGATTTTTCAACCTGTTATACGAAGTTCCCCCCATAATAGACCTAGAGAGTAGTCATAATGATGGCAGTAACACGTTACAGGTAATCTGCGGGTGGTCGCCCTGCAGAAGACAAGAGACAGTTTTATAATGTCCAGACTCGCACACCCTCGGCATCGTGGCTAAATGGCCCCGAGTGGTGTATGAGAAAAAAATACAGATGTTACTCTAAGAACATACGAAAAGAAACGCGACCTCCAAGACACTTTCCCATGCAGTTTTTGCTTCCCAAAAAGTATTGACCATGAAAGAGTGGGGATCGACCTATTACGCCACATCGATCCTAACGAGGGAGGATCAGTTCAACAATATCAGTTGTCCTTTCCGAACGGTGTCCTTTGCATTCTACGAGGAAATAGAGTTCATGTTCGGAAAACTAAGTTTTAGTTTATTTAGCGATTACGTAGTGATTATTTAGTAGTGTCGCGTACGTCGTCGTTATAAATAGTGCAAATTAATTATTGTAGGTTTTATTAATTGTACCGTGTTAAACTTCGTTTAAATAGTTGTTATAAATTAATTAGAGTAGGTTAAAAATTAGTGTGAAATAGTTACAAATTATTTATTTTGAGTGTTAGTTTTGTGTAACATATACATTCTGTGTAAGAAGTACCCGGAATTATTAAATAAAATACAAAACATTGATTTATTCATTAAAATTTATTTTGTCGCCTTCAAAGTAGGCCCCATCGAGTGCAATACAACAGTGCAATATGCCAGCGCTTGACCCAATCCTTCATACATTGTTCGTAGGCTGATTGAGGTATGGCCTTCAGCTCCTTCAGCGAATTTTCTTTTATGGCCTCAATTGACTCAAAAAGGCCTTCCTCGATGTGGTAATTTTAGCTTCGGAAACAGAAAAAAGTCACACGGTGCCATATCAGGCAAGTACGGTGCTTGGTCGATAACATTCGTTGAGTTTTTAGCCAAAAACTCTTGCACAACGATGCTGTTTTTGGAGAAAATTGAGCTCTTTCGGTACCAGTCGTGCGGCGACCCGTTTCATGCCCAAAATATCAGTCATAATGTTATGAACGGACTTAAAAGATATGTTGACCTCTTCAGCCAACTGTCTAAGACTCATACGATGATTTTCGAGCACCAGCTTCTTGATTTTGTCGATGTTTTCGTCGTTCGTACACGTCGCAGGTCGACCAGAACGAGGCAAATCAACTACCACTTCTCGGCCCTCTTTGAATGTTTTATACCATTCATATGCCTGTGTTTTTGACATGCACGATTCACCGTAGGTCTTCTGCAGCATTTTCAGTGATTCGGCACACGAAATTTCGTTTGAAAGACAAAATTTAAGGCAAACTCTTTGTTCAACTAAATTGTCCATTGTAAAAATCGCAGAACACTCAAAAGTTTGGGTAACAAAAACAGCTGCTGTCAACACACTGAGTGACAGATCGCGCTAAAATTCCCACGTGGTACTTGGTACAGTGCTACCAACTTACAGAAAAAAATTTGTGGCGATATCTTTTACGAACATCTTTCAAATGATAAATTCCGTGTACTTTTTACACAGAATGTAGAGTGTTAGTTTTGTGTAACGTATAAAGTGTTAAACCCAACCGAGGAATCTCGCTTAATCGCGCAGTGTGTGAACATTTTTCGCGGTCGGGAGAATCACGCAGAGTGTGTGTGGACATTTTTCGCGGACGGGACAATCGCTCAGTGTATGTGGACACTTTTCGCAGACTTCTGTGATGTACGTGCATGTGCGGAATTAATTTCATGGATACTCATGGACAGGACAATTGTTATACGTGACAACTAGAGGGTCATTAACCCTCTCTACCCGATAATATTCGTAAGAAGATATTTACATTTGTTGCTAATTTTATCGAGTAATCAGAGTTAATGCGATACAGGTGGATTCGACTCAAATACCACGGGCACAAGTTATCGACATTTTCTACGGGCTAAGTAGACAGCTGTTCTACCGACTTTTCCTGCATGTCGTTGAGTCTTTACAGTGACTGTACGCCTCTTACGAGCCGTGATCCGCTGACACTCCATGCGCGCGGATTGCCATCATTTGGGTCAATTTTGAAAAGCTTATAACTAACAAACGAAGCATTTGTCGCAATTTCGTTATTCTTGATTTTCGTCTTATTTTGCCTCAAAGAATCACCCCTTACATTTTTTCCCACTAGTTGTCGAACACCCTGTATGTAAGAAAAAAGTTGTCCTCAACAAACATTTACATACATGCCTCCAACAAACTATTCAAAAATCATTGAAAGCATTTTATATTGGTATATCAAATACTTGCCAAAATTTTAACTAGTTTAAGTATTTTACATTACCTTGCATGTACAGCCACCACATTTGTATCACAAAGGAGCAACGCTCACGTTCAAAGAATGGCTTTGTATCATGCCAGTTCAGAGAATCAGCTTCGTTGAGTACATATAATGATATTAAGCGACAGTGTAAATCTAATAATCTCTCTGCTACAGCCTCAGCCATTTCATGATAAGATTTGTATGATTTGTTCACCATTTCGCTATTAATAATTAGAAAATATATACATTAATGCAGTGTATTACCAATAATATTTTTAAACATTATGAGAATACAGCCATGAAATTTAAAAATAATACCGTGCAATTCTAGCAAACGCCCCAGAGTTTATAAATCATATATTCAAACAATTTATTTTTAAAGAAATCACAAATACTAACGATGGTCTAAGAGAATTCGACATTCATACATGAATTCTATTTTATTCAGTTGTTCGGAAAGTTTGTAGAAAATACAATAAATACATCATTTGCTTCAATATGGTTTCGTAATCTGTCACGTGATTTTGTGATCCCTTCTACGAATAATTTTTTCTTATTCATGGAAACAAATTCTTGCAAGCAGTGTATACAGACTTCCAGTACTACACTTTAAAGGAATCATTGTTAGGGGACTACTTTTAAGGGAATCGCCCACTTGATTAGTTTAGATATAACCCTTAATAATGATATCAATAGTGTTTAAAATTCGACTAACAATAAGTCGTTCGCGCACCGTCGCGCGACCGAAGTTTCCCGAGTTTTTACGACGTCTCGCGAGATTCCGCCACGCTCCTCGTTCCGAAAAATATCACGCGGTTGCGAAACCAATACTGGCACGCACCTGTATCGCGCGATAACTCACTGCCAATCACCGAATTGTGCAAAAAAGGACAGTCGGTGCTCGACTATTGTCCTACGCCGAGAGCCCGCAGAATAGGAATAATACCGGTACTCTTCTCACGCGACAATTTGCACGTGCCTCACGTCGTTGTCGTACAATTTCATTGTTGCAAACAGCCAATATCTCTTAAAGCACGCGCATCGCGTCAGAGTCCACGACTCTTTACTTTGTATAGTCTAAGAAATGTTCTAAGTGTTCGGTCAGTTCTCGTAATTTCTCGTGTGTTTTATTGGACTTGAGCAAGAATCCTCTTTCAACCTCTACGATCAACGCTGAGCGATCCCAGGAATTTAATATATTTTTTCAATCTCTACCTAAATGACAATAAACAGTATTTATTTAAGAATATTTCACTTTAAAACATACACAAAAGCCTCATAAATCTCATCTTCATGACATCCCTAACAATATGCACAGAAATTTCCTTTCGATTTGACTTAAATTGCTTATGTCTTTTCAATATATTATCTATTCTAAATAGACCCACGTGATGTGAAACTTCGAAAAAATAATAGTCCACCAAAAGGAAGAATTCCTTTTTCTGCACTCACAATAATTATTAAAGATAAAAGATTTTGGAACCACTCAAAACACCTTTATGATTTCAGTAATTATAAAAGACGTACTTTGAAATCCGACATTTCACCGTGTTTGGATGTTCTAAGTATTGTCAATGTGGGGAAATATGGCGTTCGGGTGAAATAATCCACACATATATGTTCGTAAATGTTTCTTACGCGTGTCTATGCTCGCTCGGAACGTTACCGACTGCGGTTGTTGCTCGTGCAACGCATGAGATCTGAAGAGAATCTCCTACATTTATTCCTAACATTTATAAGAAAGTACACTGAAAGGAGTAAAAGTTTAAATTTTTATTCATGGGTGATTTATTCCGTGTGTTACATTATAACCCGAGGGCCCGATGGTCGGTTGCCGGCGGCCAGATAACATCTCTACGCGCCGAGGCTACGAGCTTCGAGCTTCGAGTGCCAGTGTGCCAGAGCCTCGGGTCTCCCCTGAGAACATAAATCTGTCAGTTGGGCTCGCTCTAGTAGCTCGAACAAGCTCGAACATCGAGGCTCGGTTACCCATCACTACTCGAGGCATAAATGGTCATAATGTAGGCGGATCAAAAATACAGCGTTTCGTCTCGGGAATCGTCTACCAAGGACTCGTCAATGGGGCTGACGGTAGACGACCCCTACCCCAGACGCCTGGGTTGCTCCTCGGACCCAAAGGCTGTAATTATCGCTTGCGAGAAAACTCGCCACCTAGCGGTCGTTACCAAAAACCCAAGCGCCTTGGAGAAACGTCTCCACAGACCGCCTTGTCCTATCAAATCTCCTACAATAAAGCAATTAAAGAAAGCCCGAGTTTCGCCGTTTGGAAATTAATGAAAAAGTCACGTAGCAAATCCTACCCTCGGTCTAAACAGCTGTTAGAAAACCCAATGTAGGTAAAGTGACCATAACGGTATTTCTAAAAATTGTATACGCGACGCGACAAGTATTTTTACATTAAGGATTTACCTAAACGACAGATTCTCTTGCTATATGGGAGTTACCGTTCTCATTAAAGAGTGTGATTAAAAAAAGACGTTTTTTATTGTTTTGAATGTTCTTTGGAATGCTTATAATGCCATATTGATACTAAACACATAAAAAAAAGAAAAATTCATTTATCCAGGCCCTCGGGTCGGAAAAACGATTACGATCCGTCCCGAATGTGTTAAATAAGTCGTAAAATTTGTTTCTATATTACCTAATATTCGCCCAGTAGTTATGATAATTAATACCTAGGATTAAAGATTAGTGATGTATCATACAAGTACCTTGTTAGAGCAGAAATTGTGTTTTTAGTTTGTTGATTATAACACCATAAGCAGTTTCGTACTAATGCTGCTGCTCCCAAAGTGGCCGTTAATACTGTTAAATCTGCATGATCCAATGATTCTTGAATGAGCAAATGTAAATGTTCTGAAATTATTTATAAATCAATACAATATTCTTATATGATACTACTAGAAAATATGTACCATTACGTACGTTTCAATTGATTACACTCGACGCCAAATAAGACCATAACTGCGAAATTACGAATTTCGTACTTGTTTGCATACTTACCTCTCGGGTGCCTTAGCTATCAATGTCTTAAACAACTGAGCATCTACTATGCCTCGTGTAGCATCATACAGTGTGGGACAAAATGATAGCACATATAAAGCAATGCCTTGTATTTTACAATAAACACATATTAACTTGCCTCTTATTCACCTTATATATTGTATGTGTTCGAGATTAAGATTCGAGAAAGAATGCGAAGGAGCGCCTTTTTGGATTTTGTAACAAACAATTAGCGGTTTACTGTCACAAACTGTACACAAATAAATAAATACAATAAAACGATAACGAGTAGACACAATAATTCAGAGCACCGAAAACAGTAGATACAATTATTATATCCGGAGTGCCGGTAATATAACTGTGTTATGTAGGGAGCACCCTTAGCTAATTCGCACGTTTCTAGAACAAAGTATCGTCACGGATAAGCCAACACTAGACATCGAAGCACCGAAACACAGTAATAGATATGATTATGAGGACCGGAGCGCCGGCAATAAAAGTATTATAAGCAGGAAGCACTCTTTCTCTGACTCGCACATTTCGTGGGTAATTAACACTAGGTTTACGGGACGCGTCATTTTGACGCATTTCGAATGCTTTCTAACCTCGAAATTCTCTATGTGGTATACCTATCTCTATAGCTATGCATTAATTTCAGAGATCATAAATTGTGTATTATATAAAATAAGTTGTTTTTTAAAGAAAATCTGCGGGTTCGTTGATGCGTGCCGTGGAGATACCTACACGATAAGAGCCCGTAAACCTAGTGTTAAACAGTTAATAGCATAAAAACTGTGCTAGCGGTCACGTAGGCACCACTCACAGCAACGGTCATTTTAGAGAGAGGGAGAGAGCGCACTGCCAGACAAAGACCTGGCAGTGGCTAGAGAAGGACGACGTTATAATTATACGAGGCGACTTACAGGTGTCGGCACTATGATTACCCGCGACGTAACTGCTCGTCTCCGGCGACGATTACCGAACTCGACACGACAATTGTCGAACTTCGCGGCGAGGCGCGCGCTACGAGCTCGCCGCGACGACGCTGGCTTCTAGGCGTGCATGACGTCATGCCGCAGTCCAGCCAATCCTGAACAGTATGTATCTGTAAGATTACGTGTACCAATAATTGTTTTTGTAGAATAGCAGTGAAATGTTTTCTAGAAGAAAACGTAAACACAAGGTACTACGACCTGGACAAAATAATAGCACAGTTGTAATATTTTCGGTCTCCAGTCGTAGTTGAGCCGCAGATTGGCACAAACAAGCACAGATTTAGTGTTTCGGTATTGTTCAGTACTCGAATAAATAAAAAATTGAAACAATGGATCGTGGAAAGTGCTTAAACCAGAGTGAAATAGACCGTATTTTATAACTAAAACGAGAAAAATATTCAATTGCAAAAATTGCCAAATTAGTGAACAGAAGTCGTAAGGTAGTCCCTAATTTATTAAAAAATCCCACTCAGTATGGGAAAAAGAAGAGTAGAGGACGACCGCGTATCATCACAAATCGTAAAACACGGGCCATTTTACGGATTGCTTCGAATTTCAAAGGCACAGCTAGGCAAATTGCTGCAGAAGCAGTTGTTAAAACTAATCTTAAAAATGTTAGACGTATTCTACAACAAAGTAAAAGTATCAAGAGGCGGAAATTGAAACGACGACCACCCTTAATGGACAAACATAAAGAGTATCGTTTGCAATTTGCTCGTGAACATATTCAGTGGAAGAAAAAGTGGAGAAATATTATCTTTTCGGACGAAAAGAAGTCTAACTTAGATGGGCCCGATGGTTGGAACTATTACTTTCACGACTTAAGAAAAGAACAATTGTTTTTAACCCGTGGCCAAATGGGAGGAAGTGTTATGGTGTGGGCGGCTATTGGATATTGTGGAAACACGGATATAAATTTTATCAACTGCCGTATGAACAGCAAAAAATACATTTCATTTATTGATGATCAATTAAAGAAATATGCCACGCGTATTGCAGGCGAGAATTATACCTTCCAACAGGATAATGCTGCAATTCATACGGCGAAAAAGGTCAAAGAATATTTTTCAGGTCAAAATGTATCTGTTCTTGATTGGCCAACAAACTCACCTGACCTGAACATAATTAAAAATGTTTGGGCAGAACTTTCAAAAAGGGTATATACAGGAGGAAGACAGTTTCAGACTGTTAACGATTTAAAATGTTGCATTTTGAAAAAGTGGAATACAATGCCACGAAAACTCATTAAAAAATTCTATATAAATCTCTTCCAAAGAGAATGACAGATATAATTCAAAACAAAGGTGGATTGACAAAATATTAAAAGCAATGTATCTTTCCTTTTTAATGTACTTGTTATAATAATTACAAGATGTGCTATTTTTTTGTTTTACTTATTTTGTTTCGTTTTTAATAGTACACACAATATACAGGGTGTCACAAAAATATTGTCCAAACCGAAAATGGGGCACTCGGGGAGTGAATTGGAACAACTTTTTCTTTAGCAACAATGTAATCTGAGGCTTCGTTCCGAGATATTAACGAAAAACTCTGACCAATCAAAGCGCGAGTTTGCCAGCCGAGTTCCCGCGCTAGCAGTGGCTACGCGCTGCACTTGTACTACGAAGCTCCGAACAAGTAGGTCAGCATGCATCGCAGGAAACTGCGTATAATAGCAAATAAAAAAGACGTAAGAAATAAAATCATACTTTTTATCATCTGTCGTTTGTTATTTAAAGAGACTAATGAATGAAGCATAAATGTAGGCAAATTATGTGTAACGTAAAAAGACGAGTGCACAGTTAATTTTTTAAACAAAACGGAAACTAATAATTACTTGAAGATAGAGGGTCAGAAATTTGTAAATTCCTTTTTCAATAGGTTTTCAATAGGTTACTGCTACGTTAATATGAACCGCATTACCCTACCGATAGACTTATTTTACGGAAAAGAGTTTAACGAATACGGTTTCTATACGCAGTTTCCTGCGATGCATGGTGATCTACTTGTTCGGAGCTTCGTTGTACAAGCGCTGCGCGTAGCCACTTTTTCGTTAATATCTCGGTAACGAAGCCTCAGATTACACTGTTGCTAAGGAAAAAGTTGTTCCAATTCACCCCCCGAGTGCCCTATTTCCGGGTCGAACAACATTTTTGTAACACCCTGTATATGTAATACATAATTTTGTTTAAAAAAAAGTAGTAAACATTATTACAAGCTTAATAAGCAATTGATTGTATTGTAAATAGTTAGTTACTTTTCAATTAAAATATAAAACTAAACGATAATACGACGTAAGATATCATTTTGTCCCACACTGTACATACATCAAATGACTCTGAAGTAAAAATGTGCCAATTTAGAAGTATTCATGTCTCGTGAAATACTTTATTATGTTACCCGGTATATGACAAATTCTATCGCCCACGTTACAGACAGCACCCTAGGGGTGGGGTGAGGTGGGGAGGATCAGGATTCGAGAAATCTCTCCTGCTCATTCGAGATGCGTATACCAGTTATGGTCTTATTTGGTGTCAACTAGTATTCCATATGAAATTTATATAGCTGAAACATACTTTGAAAACGGATGGTCATACCTAATAATTGCTCAGCAGTATCAACTACTGTTAACATGAATTCGGATGGTTGTATTTGTTTAATAACTCTATCCTCATTTCCTACGCTTCCGGCAGTTTCACATTCATCAGAAGTAGCAAATCCAGAGTGGCGTTTGAAAGCAGCTTGGAAGTCTAATTCCCACCATGTGACAATTTTGATAGCGGCGAATGAAGCGTGTCTTGGAAAATCAAGCTTCCCTCCGCATATACGTGTACACAATGGCTCCTTTAACACTGTCTGCATTTCCTGTAGCACCCCAGCACATTAGCAAATATTTTATCAGAATACCCTGTTAACGCTATAGGTTAATTTGGTAAATTGAAATTAACGATATGTACAAAAAATATTATTCAATACGTTGGTTCGTTACGCTCTATCAAAAGACTCCTTTCAGTATATTAGTTGAGTTTTTACGCTATGTAATTAAGCAATTATAAGTGTTATGTCTGTTACGGGCGAGGTCCACAAGGTGTACAGAGTCTGCATTGCCCGGGCTATGTAAGCATTGAACATCGCTAGTAGGCAAAGTCTAAAGCAAAGGTTAATAAACGACCATGACTCGGTTTATAACGAACAAAGTTAACATTGCCCATCACTGGGTTGACAGAGCCAGCAACTATTATTTCTTTGCACACTTTGCCCGGTTTGAAGTGGGTGTTGTTGACAGTAATAAATCTACGTGGGAAGAACCATAGTACAGTACACTCATTGTGAGTGGCGCATCCGTTTAAAGACTGCTTTGCAATGAGCGGTTCGCTCCTTTTTCCATCCCTGCAGACGGGAGATCTCTACGACCCACGTGATCCAAATAATACTTTAACAAAACATTGGACGACAGAACTTGGCAGTGGATGATAACAAGTTTCGTAATTAGAGCGACCATCTGATGCACTATATTTTCTAATGAACGTTACGATTATAAATGTGTTTACGCGTTATCTTTGTACACATGTTCTAAATCTTCAGTAAAAAATATTCGTATTGTAATTTAACTATCTATAAACGAACTGATTTAAAATAGCGAAGGTTTTCATGAAATTTAATACAATGGGTTCCGCTTAATTGGGACCGCCGGTTATTTGGGACAAATACTGAAGAACGGAAACAAACACTATTGTTTCTACTTCGCTTATACGGGACATACCGCCACTTTATTGGGACAGTTAACGCTCGTACAGTTTACGGTTGGAGATACAGTAAAGCTTATTCTGTAGTAGTGATATTGATTATAAGTATAGATACGGCTCGAACGTAGGAAGGGTCAGCGTAAATGAAGTAAAAAGAAGTCTAAAATTCTGAATCATATTAAAGTGGGATCAAGTTGACATGCTCGAGCCATGGCACAATGACACGGGTGATACTGGAAACGCGGCACGACGTCCCCCCATCACAGCTCTATCGATAGATTTTTGTTTATAACTTGTATAACTTTTTTTGTTATACTTTGTATTTAACAGCAAATATTTCATACATTTTTCAATAAATCGTTTTTGTTTCACAATAAATAGTGTTCAGATTTCATCTGTTCAAATTCGCTTTATTGGGACAAAGTAGTCTGGTTCCAATGTGTCCCAATTAACCGGTATCCACTGTAATTAAACATTTCATTGTGTAGTAAAGCATTGTTCGAAACAAAGAACACTCATTTATACAGCTACAATAATTATTAAATTACCAGTGACATTACCTGATAATATTGCATGTCACGCTGCAACAAAATTCTGACACGATCTACTAAGTTACCATCTTCCATAATCTCCATTTTTGCTATCTGTTTAATACAAACAATATAACTTAGGCAGTGTAAAGTAAAAGAGTTCTTTAATACTATAGTTTAAAGAATACTGGTTAACAATGATCAACTATTATAATATTTATTCATTTATTTACACAACAAAGTATTCTATAAATGATATTATAATATAAAAACGTTTATACTAAATTTGCTTCTCTTGGACATGGAGCACTTACAAATAGAATTAATTACATGTGTCAATGTCACATTTTACAATGTTTATAGGTAGTCAAAAAAAGTAAATATGAACCATGTATCAGAGGTTGTAAGCAAAGCAACATAATTCAATAAATTTTAGTTTTTGCCTGAATTATAGTCTACATATATGAAATATAGTAAAATAACATTTAAAATTCAAGACATCGCATAACGGGCAGGGTACATTTTAGCGAAAATCTTAATGAAACAAGTGCTTCTGATTCTCGTAAAATAAGGTAACTCTATACTTCTTGTATCCAGTAATCGTAAAGCACAACAAAATTTATTTATTTACATATAAAATATTCTCATCCAAAATTATTTCTTGCTGACCAAATACTGAGAAGTTGTTAGGTTTTAAAAACTGTGAAAATCATTATGATTATTAATAGTATTACTATTCTATCTGACTTACTATTACACAAATATAAAGAACCGGCGCTAGTCTCAGTTTACCTGGATGGGACAACTCTAGATTTTCAAAACTATACTGTAGATTGCTTCATAAATTATAACGTACTAAAATTAACAGGGGTATAATATTTTCTCGAGGTACTCGTGCAGTATTTATTTTGTTTATAAACATAAAGAATGTAAAGAAATAGAATCATTCTGTTTATATTTTCATGTTAATAACACTGTTCAAGAAATTTTAACTTTCTTCCTACCTCATAACCGTTAATAGACGTTTCTGATAGATCTTTATGAACTAAATACAATTCTGCAACCAGTTTTTTTCCAGCACGTCTAGTTTTCAAAACCATAAAATTTGTTTACATTGCATATGTATAACTTTAGAGATGTGTTGTTCTTTTACAGTAAAAGTTATTCAGTTATTTTTGACACGGAATAATTCTCTGGACTCTCCGGAACAAAGTAATGTAAATTGTCATTATCTTATATAGGGTGTCTCAAAAATGTCTCTCTTCCGGGAAATGAAGGGTTGCTGGGATGATTTGAAACCATTTTTTCGTTAGCGAAAATGTTACCTGCGGCTTTGTTAACGGGATATTAACGAAAAACCCCGACTAATCAAAGCGTGAGTTTGCCAGTTGAGTTCCCGCACTAGCGGTAGCTACGCGCTACGCTTCTACAGTAGACATTCGTTTATTGCCGACCCTATTATTGCAGCATGGGAACGCCCTTCGCTCACACGTATTTCTCACATACATGCGCGCACCCCACTCTATCGTCCAACACGCCCAGGACGGAATACATACGGTGTCGTGTTTCACTCGTATATTTCATTACAGAAAGCGAAGTGTATATAATATTGTTTTAATAAAATTGTACCGAGTAAGTCGTTAGTACGGACACGAGATAGCTTCACGTGCCTCGCGGTTCTCGCTGATACGATTGTGTCTCGCGGTCTACGAGTACCGCGACACGAGACACAATCGAGGCAGAACTCGACCCCCTGCGGACCAGCGAACACCGACCAGGATCGAGCTCTCTGCCGTTTTTGATCTCCACGCCTTCAAGGTGCTCGTGAGGTCGGGCGCTACCCGGCCTCACCGCAGGGAAGCCTTTAGCCGCTGGCCCTTCGGCAGTGTTGGATCAACCCCACTGACCGGACCATCCTGACCCCTCCGCCCCCATCGGCAATCACCTAAGGGGGCGGGGACACCCAGGGTCCTCCACCCGACCTACAGGGCTCTCGGTCGAGGCTACTCCCCACTCCTCGCATTACCAACCCGTCGAACCGACACGCCGCCGTACCGTCGACTGACCGTACACACCGCCGACCGACGATACCGACGCGTACACACCGCCGACCGACCGCACCGACATTTAAGGGGGGAGACTCTGTGGCCCGTGCGCTGGCGTGCACTCACACAATCAACGGGAACCGCGTATGTATATGCGATGCGCAAGAGAGACATTCGATTTCGTAGGAACCAACTTGAGCCTCGACAATTGCACAAATGCACTTTTCACTGGTATAGAACTCACGGGTAGACTTCCCTACAGGGTGGTCTGGTCCGTATAAACGCCAATAAACACATTCTAATTGAAAGAATTAGAATTTTAGAAAGTGTGCGATTGTGACAGACGCCGATGAAAACACACAAGATGGCTGCACAAGTCACATTTTGTCAAATATCTCACGATTTAATGGTTTTCTCGTCAAACGCAGACCAGACCACCCTGTACACTACTATCACCCTATCGTGGAAATTCGATTTGAGTCACTTTATCACTTCTGGAAGGCACAAGTTGGTTCCTACGATTTGATGCGTCCAGCGCAGAAATAAACAGTGGTCTGTTGGTTCCTACGATTTGATGCGTCCAGACGCAGAAATAAACAGTGGTATAGTTCAAGGATTCTTCGCTAGAGGCGTTTATGGTATTTGTCAGTCACTTTAGCCTGCGTTACCACGAGCATCGATAAAACAGAGGGAGTCGGTAAATGTAACCTCGCAACACGTGGTGGATCGTATCGATTGTTTTGTTACACTGTTGCCATTCGACAATTCTGCCCGTCAGGAGAACGATGGAACAGCTACGGCCTACGGCTCGTGGCGAGATTTCGATTCTCGCGGAACGTAGGAAAAGAACGGCGCGGGGGGAAAGAGAAAGAGATTAGAGAATGATGTTTCATATTGTAATATTTACGTACTAATGTGTGCAAGGATGAACCTTCTTATTCGTACTTGCAATGATGCTTATTTTTTTAATTAATAAAATTACATACGAGATACTTGACATGATATTCTCGAGAAACAAATTGTAAAAATGGCACAATATACAGGGTATTTCACGTAACTTGACCACCTTAAATATATCGCTTATTTTGTATGATTTTGTATAACCGTTGTGCATGCGTTGAGTTCCTTCCTGCTTCTCCATAGATTAAAATCATTTCAACTTTTTCTGGTGTAGTGTACATAATGGATAAGCACTGAGATACCGATACTGTACCTTGTTGTACTGATAATGCTTGTAAACATACTTCAGCCGATGAAAGGAGAATACGAATGACTGTTTACAAGCACAAGGGACAATTACACGGTACACTGTTCCAATGAAATTGAAGTTCCTTCATTTACCGTCCCCGAACGCGTACTGAGCTTACTGACAAACATTTCATGATTTTTTCGCTAAAGGTCACGTGAAGGTCAACATATTGCACCTCGTTGGATTTGTTTTTTTATATACTATAAGAGTGTTGTAGTGAAAATATGTAGTCCCATTTAAAAAAAATTCGATGACCTCGAAATCTCGAAAAAATGACCTTGAGAAAAAAATTCGGCCCATCACCGTATTGGCGCCTTCGAACAGAATATTTTTCTCTCCTGATATTTTTTCTATCATACAAAATAAGCGATATATTTAAGGTGGTCAAGTTACGTGAAATACCCTGTATATTCCGGGTATTCCACACACGAAAAACATGGAATACTATACAAATCTCTTGTTGGAAATGATATTTATTTTTTGTTGACATAATTGACGCAGGTGTTATATACTTACACAAATATTTTATAAAAGAGACACAAAAGGAACACAATTAATCGCATACGCTCTGTCAATCTTTCATTCGTCGCCCAGCGGAGATAGATTTTGTACTAATTGATTGCTGTCCCATGCGTACTTAGCGTATCATCTTCGCTGCGTCCGCACCTGTTCCACTACGTACTTTTTTTTTAAAATTGGACCAAACGACTTGAGTATTTTTGAGAAGCTAGAAAGATTAACTTATTAGATGACATGTTTTCGTTATTTCGAAAAAATTACAATTGTTGGAATACCGAAGAAAATAGTAAAAATATTAAGAAGTCCTTTTTTCATTTTTTTTCTGATCCTATAGTGAAAATTTAACAAATACCTCTTATACACTTAATTAA